>NW_026557876.1:104992-184493 GCF_026930045.1 Uloborus diversus
AAACTGACTTTCTGAAAAGGGGTAACTAAAGATCTGAAATATTTCAACATTATCGGGGTGCCTGTTTCAGGAACCAGTAGAAAATGACGTCGGAACAGGGATAAAGTATGGAAACGGACAACGTGGAATCGGGGTTGCACTATACTTAAAAACTCCCTTTTACACTCAAACTCAACTTAAGAAATCCGTACATGAACTTAAAAAATCCTTTTCACGCTCAAACTCAGCCTAAGAAATCCCTACTTATAGTTAAAAAATCCCTTTTGCACGCAAACTCAACTTACAAAATCCCTACGTGGGCCAAAAAATCCTTTTTATACTCAAACTCAACTTGAGAAAGCCCTGCTTGTAATTATAAATAATCCTTTTTACACTCAAACTGAACTTAAGAAATCCCTACTTGTATTTAAAAAATCTCTTTTACACTCAAACTCAACTTAAGAAATCCCTACTTGTACTTAAAAAATCCCTTTTACACTCAAACTCAACTAAAGAAATCCTTACATGAACCTAAAAATCCCTTTTGCTCTGAAACTCAAAGATAATGCTACATGAACCTAAAAATAATTTTTGCCATGAAACTCAACTTAAGGAATCCCTACATGAAATCTGAAAATCCCTTTTGCACTCAAACTGAACTAAAGAAATGCCTACATGAAATTAAAAAATCCCTTTTGGACACAAACTCAACTTAAGAAATTCCTGCTTGTACTTAAAAGATCCCTTTTACACTGAAACTCGCCTAAAAAATACCTTTTACTTCGAAACTCAACTTAAGAAATCCCTACATGAACCTCTAAAAATCCCTTTTACACTGAAATTCAACTTAAGAAATCTCTACATGTAATTAAAAAATCCTTTTGACGCTAAAACTCAACCTAAAGAGTCCCTTTTGCTCTGAAACTCAGCCTAAGAAATCCCTACTTGTACTTAAAAAATCTCTTTTACACTCAAACTCAACTTAAGAAATCCGCACATGAACTTAAAACATCCCTTTTACACTCAAACTCAACTGAAGAAATCCTTACATGAACCTAAAAATCCCTTTTGCACTGAAACTCAACCTGAGATAACCCTACATAAACCTAAAAATCCCTTTTGCTCTGAAACTCAACCTAAGATAACGCTACATGAACCTAAAAATAATTTTTGCCCTGAAACTCAACTTAAGGAATCCCAACATGAAATCTGAAAATCCCTTTTGCACTCAAACTGAACTAAAGAAATGCCTACATGAAATTAAAAAATCCCTTTTGGACACAAACTCAACTTAAGAAATTCCTGCTTGTACTTAAAAGATCCCTTTTACACTGAAACTCAACCTAAAAAATACCTTTTACTTCGAAACTCAACTTAAGAAATCCCTACATGAACCTCTAAAAATCCCTTTTACACTGAAATTCAACTTAAGAAATCTCTACATGTAATTAAAAAATCCCTTTGACGCTGAAACTCAACCTAAAGAGTCCCTTTTGCACTGAAACTCAGCCTAAGAAATCCCTACTTGTATTTAAAAACACTCTTTGCACAGAGACTCAACTTAAGAAATCCCTGCTTGTCCTTAAAAGATCCCTTTTACCATAGGCGGATTTAGAACTAAGTTCCTGGGGGGGGGGGCAGGATTTTTTTTTTTTTGAGCAACATTTTAAATTGCCCCATGCCCCCCCCCCCCATGTTTTGGTTTGTTTTCCTGTGATGCATAAGGCTTTATTTTTTTTTTCGTATTCATTAATGTGTGTTTTCATGCTGTCCTTTTTGAATTGACCTTAAGAGGGGTGACTGGTATCAAGAGAGTGACGCAGGGCTCCCTTTTAAGTGGAATATAGAATATCCTCAATTTTAGGTGGCCCGGGGGGGGGGGTCTCCCCCGGAGGAAATTTTGTAAAATGGATATAAAATTCTGCATTTTGAAGCTTTATAAGGGTTAATTGGATAGACAAAATCTCGGGGGAAAAAATAGACAATTTTTTTTTTTTTAAGTTTCATGATTTAAATGTGCTTTGTGATGTAAGTTTATACTTTAAAAGAAATGCTGTACAGATTTAGAAAATATGTAACATTTTCATTTATATTCTTGCCTAAATGGTTTTCAGTCCAAAATAGTGAATAAAGGCATATTTTCAGCTCCCCAATGAAAGCTGTACTATTTGTATTTAATGTTCTTTTTTTTTTCTTTTCTCCCATCAGAAAAGGACATTCGCTATTCTCTTCATTTTCATTGAACTATTCAAAAAAGAAAAATAATAATGATTTTTTAAGATTTTGGAAGATGTGTTGTTACTATTTTAAGTCCTCCCAAAACTGGGGGCATAGCCCCCTATGCCCCCCCCCCCTTCCTATAAATCCACCCATGCCTTTCGAAACTAGTCAAAAAAGAAAAAAAAAATGATTTTTTTTATTAAATTTTGGAAGATGTGTTACTATATAAAGTCCTCCCAAAACTAAGGGGGGGCATTGCCCCCCTCTAGCCCCCCCCATAAATCCGCCCATGCCTTTTACACTGAAACTCAACATAAGAAATTCCTTTTGCGCTGGAACTCAACCCAAGTTATCCCTGCTTGAACTCGAAAAATCCCTTTCCAGGGTTCGTACGCTCCTTCAAAACTCCTCCAATACCCCTTCATTTATAAAAAAATTTTGAAGGGCCCTTCAAACTCCTTCATTTTGGTTTTGACTCCTTCAAAACTCCTTCTTCTTTAGTTCAAGACTACATAATCTTCTTCTAACAGAAACTTAAAATACTTCTATTGACAACTAACTTCGTAACTAAGGCGATTTTAATGTAGTCATTTCGTGCATTTATTTTTTTCGATTTACAAATGGATCATAGTGAATTCATAAAAGTTGAAGGTGAAATTTTATTAGAAGACTAAGACATTTCATAAATGAAGTAAAACATGTTTAAATGGTGCTTGGCTATTTTTTCAAGTTTTATGATTATCGTTTTTTCCTCCACCACACTCTCAGCAGCAAAAGTCAAGTTGTCTAATTATGATTTAAATCTTTAAAACTACATAATTAGATGTACTACATTAAGTGATTGCGTTAAAAAAACAATTGTTTAGTGAATCGAAGTTACGATATAGTAGAAAGGGTCATCCACGAGTGATGTCATGCCTTGAGGAGGAGACGGGCTCATGAAGTTGTGACAAGGGGAAGAGAGAGGGTGACGAAAAGTGACATCACACAGTTATTGTAACAATATGTTTGTAAAAAATATGACGTGACAAGAAAAGTTTGGGGTGAAGTGTGACACTTTGTAATAAAGGGTACTGATGGTCAAATCAGGGGCCAATCCAGGATATTTTTCTCACTACCTATTTTTGTGAAAGTATTGCATCATTCTATTTTTGTGAAAGTTTTTTTTTTTATCAGCATAGTTTTTGTGAATTTTTAGAGGCGTCCTAATTTTTGTAAAAGAGAAGTAGAACAAGTGAAATTTTAGTTCGAAAAGTGTAACTGTCATCTAGTATTATTTTTAACAGGTTTTGTTTTTTGAGGAGGGGGGGGGGAGCTAAAAACCTAAGAAGTACCAAAAATACCATTGTAATTTCAGCTTAATGGGCTATGTACTGTGCACAATATTGGAAATTATGAGAAAAACGGTTCCCCAAAACATGTTAAAAGATTGCAATAATATTGCATAAATACACTTTGGCGAGAAACAGCTAAAAATTAGTTAAAATACCACAAAAAGGTTGCTATTTAAGCGATTGTTCATATAAACCTGCTTTGAATTCTATGTTATGGGGTCATTCCATGTCAAATCAACACACTGATTCAGACTTGATGTCTCAGATTTTCATGATTTTTGGTATGCAGCAATATATTGTAGACTTATGAAAAAATACCAAATTTCAGTTATATAGCACAATTATTTTTGAAGTTATGAATTTTTAAAGTTTAATTTTTTTTTGAAAAAAGTTCATTTTTCAGCATCTTTAGATGCCTATAGGCTGACAACCAGTGATGATATGAACCTGGGAGTGGTCTCATTTTAAAGATGTTGAATGGGGCTTTAATTTGACACGTCACAAAATGGGGGTTACAATTTCAAAAAAATTAAACATTTTAAAATTAAATTTTAAAATTTAAATTTCTTAAAATGTGGCAATTTTAAAAACTTCAAAAAATTACCAAAAGTAGTTTGTAACATTGAAAAACATATAGCAAAATTCTATGATGGGATCTCAATGGGATCAGGAGGTACAGGGTTTCAAAAATACACATTTTATGAAAAATACCATATTTAGTATGGTTTCGGAAAATTTTGAATAGTCCATTGAATGAAACAAGCAATTCATTACAATGAAATAAACAGAGGCTATTTTACAAATTTTCAATGGGTAAAAGTCATATAGATACTTACCATTAAAAATCCAATGTTATGAATACAGTTATAGGTAAACAAATTATTTCATCGAGACTTCAATCGTTGGAAGATACCTACACATCTGTTCATTTCACTGTCAGGTAAACTGTATGTTCGGCCAGTATGTGTGACGGGGTTCACTTTGCATATCACATCTGCAAAAGGGATCCACAGTGTATCGGGTGGTGTAGGATATATAAATGAGGGTGATGGACCTGAAGGATGGAGGAATGTAACTTGCACTTTACTGCAATCTTCATCTTTATCCAGAACATAACCCAACCACCAAGTGTCACCATAGATTGATGTTACATACCCACTAATATCTGCAAATAATATCTGCTGTATGTCCTTTACAACAGGGAATATGCTTGAAATAACTGCAGAAGAAAATAATTTCACATTTACTTTCGTTCCACATTTGAGAGGTATGAAGGCATGAAATTTCTGAGTGCCTGATATAGTAACAGCTGTATTGTACCGGTTGGCCAGTTGTTCTTCAGTTTTAATGTATTCTTCAAGGGTCACAAATTCAAAGTCAATGTTAGGTATGTTCTGATGTGACCATTCAAACAATTGCCTTGCATCCATAATTTGGTCCTTATACGGTCTTTGCAGACTTGCTCTGGCTGCTAGTCTTTTTACAGTGGCCCCCAGCCCATCGCGTGGTCCTTTTCCATGTGCAGTTGCTGAAAAATGCCATTCAGCCTCAGCTCCAAAATCTTGCTTGTGATTACACAAGTTAATAAAGTTTTTTTTATTTTTGTACTGGGCTGCAGAGCCGTCAGAGAAATAAAAGAATTTTTTTGGAGGTCTTTGGAACTTGCTTTTCAGATATTCCATTTACTTTGTCAGAAACAGGTAGACGGCTGTAGTGTTATGGATGAGGCAGTCTGATATTACAACAAAATTTAAATGTTTGACTTCTTTCTCTTTAAAATATACCACGAAAGGGTGAATGGTTGCCTGACTATTTGACCAGTGGTATGATTGTGCTTCATCTTGCAAAATGATGGAATAGTTCTCAGAAAAGTCACAAATGACAGCCACTTCACATTCCAGAAGGTTTTCCTTGGTATATCTGAGAAATGCACTTTGTTCTTTTGCTATGAAGTGATGACGAAGTAGGCCAAAAAGTTTTTCACAAAAAACATCAACAAATTCACTTACCGTTTTTTGAATTATTTCTAAGTTGCATCGATCCACAGAGATCCACTGTCTGTATGTGACAGTCTCAATTGCATTGTCTTCATATGCCTTTTCCAAAAGTTCTCTAATCCCTTTGGTACCTGGGCATGAAACACAATTTGTAAAGAAGCAGTCCGTTGATGGTGGGCTGCAAACCATCATTTGCAGGCAGTCCTTATATGTTTTAATTTTGCCATCTGTTATCAAACTCATTTTCGCATTTTCAAACATAAGCTTTACATTCTGATGAGTGGTGCACACACAGACAGTGTGTTCCACTCTGTCCTGCCAACACACAATTTTTAGGCCTAAGTTCTGCAAACTTAGAAAATCTCACTTTTACAGCTGGGAATTTTTCTTTGAAAACTCCATATGCTTCTTTTAAATTATTAAGCATTAACCTTTTTGAAACATGTTCTTTAGCACCTGTGCTGTCATCTTTCACTGATATAAAGTCCTTCATCCCTGGCATCACTCTGCTTATTTCGTCACTTATAAAAAATCCTTTTACAATATCAATGGTATGACTTGGCAGACTCTTTCCTTGTTTCATATCAGGACCAGACAAGGCACCCTTTTTTTTCAACAATGTCTTGGCTTGACGGACTAAGTAGTTTGAGGCAGAAAATTCCTGCATTACTTTCCTTACACTCCAACTGTCAGGCATAAGAGTCAGCAGTTGAAGCTTCTTCTTCCTACTAGTGAAGCTTTTGTACACCTTCTTTACATGTGTAAAGAACTCGTCTTGTGAATCATCATTCTGATCATCATTAGATGCATTCACTAGTAGTTTTCTCTTGACAGCCACATTGATTCTGCTGGCCTTCTCAGTAGAGTAAATTTTGGATTGCATTCTCTTTTTGTCTACAGGCGACTCTCCCATCTCTAAAAGAGAGCTGTTAAGAGAACTCAGAGCTTCAGGTTCATTTGAAAACGGCATATCAATGGGTACTTCTTCAATTTCAGTATCAGACTGGCTTTCTTCATGTATGTTGCTAGTACTCTCTGCTAGTAACTCTGTATGTTTTTCATTTTTCATCTTTGCCTGCTGCTTCCTACAACTGTCACAGACCATGGATAACTCAAGTGTTCCTGGAATCAAGTCACACATCCATGAAGTAACGCGTCTTAAACCTTTTCTTGCATGGGAGTGATTAGGCTTATTAAAAGGGTTAAAACAATCCATTTTTACTATCTTGTCAGTGGTATCCATCATGCAAGTGATAAATAGTGAGAAATTAACAGGGAAAACTGCAGTGACCAAAAAATGGGTTGTATTCTAAAGACACAATCTCACAGGAAGCACCAAAACAACTTTCTGCAGGCAACTCTGATGCTACACTGGCTATAAATGAATGCTCTTGTCTGCTTAGTGTATCATTTTCCACTTTGAAATGGGTTTTCCCAGAGGGAAATCCCCATTTTATCTGAGTAAAATGGGATTTCCCTCTACTTGTAGGATAATGAGCTTTAGTTTTCTTTTAAAGAGGTTTCCAAACTTGGTATTATGAAGTAATCATTGTGTTTTATTAATTTAATAGTGTCCTGAACAATGCGCCGAAAAATTAGTAATTAAAAAATAAAATTTTACTAATTTGATACATTATTTACAAAACATGCATATTTTTGAAGCCCTGTACCTCCTGATCCCATTGAGATCCCATCATAGAATTTTGCTATATGTTTTTCAATGTTACAAACTACTTTTGGTAATTTTTTGAAGTTTTTAAAATTGCCACTTTTTAGGAAATTTAAATTTTAAAATTTAATTTTAAAATGTTTAATTTTTTTGAAATTGTAACCCCCATTTTGTGACGTGTCAAATTAAAGCCCCATTCAACATCTTTAAAATGAGACCACTCCCAGGTCCATATCATCACTGGTTGTCAGCCTATAGGCATCTAAAGGTGCCGAAAAATGAACTTTTTTCAAAAAAAAATTAAACTTTAAAAGTTTATAACTTCAAAAATAACTGTGCTATATAATTGAAATTTGGTATTTTTTCATAAGTCTACAATATATTGCTGCATACCAAAAATCATGAAAATCTGAGACATCAATTCTGAAAATCACCTGAAATTGTGTTGATTTGACATGGAATGACCCTATGAGTAAATTTTGTTTTAAACAGAGAAACAAATTTTATATTTCAAAATGTGAATTTTTGTGAAATTTTCAATGTTTTTGTGAAGCTACCTGATTTTATTACTCGATTTTTGTGAAAGTACCTATCTCAAAACAAGATTTTTGTGAAGGTACCGAAAAACGGTAGCAAAATCATCCTATATTGGGCCCTGCAAATATATTGAAAAAAAAGTGAGACATCATTTAATGACACTCCATTAGTACTCCTTCAAAACTTCTCCAAAACTCCTCCATTTTATTTTTGAAACTGAGTACGAACTCTGCTTTCGCGCTCGAACCTTGTCGCTAAATTTGCGCATTCACCTGGTAATTGTGAGCTTGTTTCTCCCCAGGGGGCCTCCTGATCTGCCTCCCTCGTGAGCAAGCGGCCGCCTACTGCAAGGACATCGAGAAGCAGGAGGGCTTCCAGTCCTGGATCATCGGCATCGTGGAACAGGGGAATCGCACGGCCAGGGTCATCGACAAGCCCCGGGTCATAGAAGTCCCCTCCAAGGAGAAGGAGGGGGAGCTCTGGTAGTCCCCACCCCACCCCCGGGGGAGGGGGCGAGAGCGAAGAGATTCGGAAAATAATGAATGGTCAGTAATCGGGTAGAGTGTTGATGACGTTTTTTGATTCGTTGTTTAATTTGTGTTTCATGATCGTGAGTAATCTGCTTCCTCATTGGAGGATGATGAAGGTCCGGCACGGAAAAGATTAAAAGTTATTTTATTTCTATTTACATACTTGCCAACTCTACTGTTTTTAACGGGAGACTCCCGTTTTTTGCTTCCGTCTCCCGATTTCCCGTTTTTTACCATTTTCTCCCGTTTTTGCAGTTTTTTCAGTCAATCAACAAAAAGTTTCACTTTCTTCTCTATAGATGGCACCATTTTCTAGTCTACCAATGTCAGCGAATAAGAATTTTTCCAAGTAATAGCTCATTTAGTAAAAATTATTTTTTTAGAAGCTTTCCACATTGCATGTTCAACGAAGCACGTGCTTTGCCGAAAATTGCAGCAGATTTCAATCCTTTTGCATCTTGAAATTATTTCAATTATTTTTCATGTTTGAAGTTATTTTAACATGTGCTACCCTATACCTATTTATTTTATATTGTATTTTCATTATATATTGATTTCCTTTTTTTTTTTTTTTTGGGATTTTAGCAATTAAATTTTTGTACCTACTTTTCTGGTAGAGATTGGAGAGTGTACGAATTAGTTTTTCCTTTGCAGTATATTTTTCTTGCTGCTACCAATTTGCTTACATCTGCAAAAAATCCCCATTTCACTTTAAATTTAGTATTCATGTTATTTAAAAGCATAATTTAATAATTCTGTAGCGAGGATATGTCGATGGTGAATCACCTATGTACCTATAGTAAAATCTCCTGTTTTTTTTCCTTCGAAGGTTGGCAAGTATGTATTTATTTCTTGCACTTTAAATACATGAATGTTTTTTTTTTAAACATTTTAAGGGGACGGTGGACCTTGAAAGCTTTTTTCATTTATTTATTAATTTTGAAATATGAAACTGGACATAAAAGTTAGTAAGTTTATTGGCATGCAAAATATCAAGCAAAAAAAAAATGCTACAAAATTGAAATTTTACTAAAATTAAAAATTTTGAAATTTAAAATAAAAATTTTGAAATGCTCCATGCGACTCAATTTTTGCTTTTTTCTCAAACAATTTGCATTTTATCAGAGAACAGAACATTGCCAAGAACTTTGGGTATCCATTTAAGGATCGGTCCATTATTAACTGCCCAGTACTTTTTTTTCGCTTAAAGCAATAGTTTTTGTTGTGAATATTACATAAAATCAAAACTTTAATATTTTTAAGCAACATAAAATTCTCTTAAACCTTAATGCATACCCAGTTTTATCAAACTACTACCAAAGTAGCATATTCTGAAATTTGAAGCATATCGATCAAAAATTAAGTCGCATGGAGCTTTTTTCAATCTGTGTCGCATCGAATTTTCTAGTCCTAGATAAACGACGTTAAAGTCGAATTTCACCTACATTTCACGATCTTCGCATATTAATACCTCCCGAAAGATATTTTCACGATGACTAAATATTTGACATTAATACCAATGTAAGAATTTATTGAAACTTAGTTTACATATTTGAAACTTAGTTTTGATTAGTTTTTCGACTTTGTTTACATGTTTTACAACCACTTTAATCGAAAACACGCTCTGTTTACTTTTTTTTTTAAACGCTTATAACTTCGCAATAAAACATCATATCAACAAGAGGTTTTTTTTTCATACGATTGGGCACACTTCATATATTGTTACTTCCACGGGAAAAAAAAAATCATATTTTTGACCGATTTGAGCTATTTGGAAGGTCCACAGTCCCCTTAAAGTATATAACAAATAAATACCTTTGTGCTGAAAATTAAAACAATCAGTTTTTCAACGTTTTGAAGCACAAAAGATGCCAATTGCCTGTGCAAAAAATGCCATTACAGCTCCTGGCGACATTTTGTCTTTTTTGGTTTCATAAATTTCTATTTTTTTTGGTATTCGTAGTGTCTCCTGCTCCACCTTGTTGCTTTTCTCGGATGACTTTTCATCCAGAAGCTCGGATGACTTTTCATCCAGAAGCTCATACTTCTGACTTTTCATCCAGAAGCTCGGATGACTTTTCATCCAGAAGCTCATACTTCTGACTTTTCATCCAGAAGCTCATACTTCTGACTTTTCATCCAGAAGCTCGGATGACTTTTCATCCAGAAGCTCATACTTCTGACTTTTCATCCAGAAGCTCATACTTCTGACTTTTCATCCAGAAGCTCGGATGACTTTTCATCCAGAAGCTCATACTTCTGACTTTTCATCCAGAAGCTCGGATGACTTTTCATCCAGAAGCTCATATTTCTGACTTTTCATCCAGAAGCTCATACTTCTGACTTTTCATCCAGAAGCTCGGATGACTTTTCATCCAGAAGCTCATACTTCTGACTTTTCATCCAGAAGCTCGGATGACTTTTCATCCAGAAGCTCATACTTCTGACTTTTCATCCAGAAGCTCGGATGACTTTTCATCCAGAAGCTCATATTTCTGACTTTTCATCCAGAAGCTCGGATGACTTTTCATCCAGAAGCTCATACTTCTGACTTTCCATCCAGAAGCTCGGATGACTTTTCATCCAGAAGCTCGGATGATTTTTCATCCAGAAGCTCGAATGACTTTTCATCCAGAAGCTCATACTTCTTTGCACCGAAAAAGGTGTTCCTCGTAACACCGAAACACGTGTCTGCCATTTTTTTTTTGTGCTTCAAAACGTTGGATAACTGATTATTTTACTTTAAAGAGTGTTCTTTGGCTTTTAACTGCTGTTCAGATCTACTTTACAAATTCATAGTGTGGTGTAGGGATGGTTTATGGTTTAACGACCGCTCGGCAACATAGAACAACAAATGATCTGCAATCAGGGTCGGCTTTCTGCCGGCAGAAACTAGTTTTTGCCGTGCCAGTGGCAGAAACTGGTTATGACCGGTAAAAACCGGCAGAAACTGGCAAAAACTTAAAAATGTCTTTAATAACTCAAGTAATTAGTAAATGATATTTGTTGAAACATCACTTCATCATTTAAAAAAAAAATAAAATCCCATGCTAGTGCCCTTGATTTAATTCAGAAAGGGAACTTTCCAATTGCAGGGGCTCGTAGTATTTGGATTAATTTAACAAAGGATAAAAAATCATACAGGGGTGCTTCGGAAAGAGGAGTGACATACAGAATTAAACAGGCATTACTGATTGCAATTTGCTCAGTTATATGCTTCATCTAAATTGCTTGGGATTGAAATTATCATGTCATGTGCTTCAAGAAGAAAGTACCAGAATTTTACTTGCCTAAATTTTGTACCTAATGTTACAGCTTTGCAAAACAAATTGGCCCCATTTCTCAAAACTTAATTTTCCAGTCAAATTTTTGCCATAACCCCAGTTACTACATGGTGGACCAGTTATACAATAGATAAGTTTCACGAACATTGCTCGCTCCTCGATGCGTTGTCTGCTAGCTCTTCTGTTTCGAGAATATTCTAAAATTTCTCATTTGTGCGTAGTAAATTGAGAACCCTGAGATTTTTGAAACCACCTTTTCTAAGAGGCAATTGCAGGGTCCAAACAATGTAACATTTGATTTTGAAATTACAGTGCATTGGTTAACAATTATTTTTCCCATGCATTTTCTGTCGTATATCAAGAAATAATTTTTCATTTTATGAGTTTTTGCCAGTTTCTGCCGCAAAGTGGCAGAAAGTGGTTTTTGCCATGCCGGTTTTAACCGGTTTCTACCAGTGGTTTTGACCGCCTCGGCAGAAACTTGCCGACCCTGTTTGCAATCCAATGAATGTCCCGAGACATTCATAAAAATGCCTCAGTATTTCAGTAGCAGTAAAAATTTATCCATTCAACGGAAAGGAGTGAGCATTTCCGAGTGCACTCGACCGAAAACAGAAGTCCTGCATTGGCGGATGCTGGAAAAAGAAATCTGTTCTGGTTTTCTGTCAGATGGGCGCATTTCGCAAGTTAAAATTGATCTTTAATAGCATTTTCAGCGAGTATTCGCTTGTTTACTGGCAACTACAGAGCGAGGCCGCCCATATAGGGGGGAAGGGGGGTTGAGCCCCCCCCTAGAAATTGGAACTTCCTTGCTTTTACAGGGGTGATTGTGTTCCGGTATTTTACCGAATTTCCGGTATTTTCGGACGTATTTCCTGTTTTTTTATGTCCGAAAATACCGGAATTATGTTTTTTTTTGTTATGCTTTTATCTCCCTACCTCCGCAATTTTTTAAAATTATATAATACTCATCAAATATACCTGCAAGAGCCTTAAGATGGACACCTATCCCTTAAGATGGACAAATGTCAAGATAATTTTGTATAACACCAGCTCAAAAGTAACTTTGTAACCCATCAAAAATTTACCTAAATGTCCACACAATATTTTGACTCAGAACTATTTAATACTATGGCAAAGGTGCACTTAAGTAATAGGGACCAAAGATTACCCCCCCCCCCCCCCGTTCTCGGTTTGAAACTTTCAGGTATTTTTTGATGAACTCGCAATCACCCCTGTATTTGTAGCATTTGAAGACTAAATTGGGGTACGTTGCCAAATGGCAAAAACTTCTCGAGAATTTTTATTCCATAACCTCTGACTGAAGTGCTGCATTCAATCCCTTAACGTGCTTGAGAACTAAATTTAGGACACTTACCCTTGTATTTGAAAATTTCCGTTTTCATAGTTTCATCCCTGGTCCCCCATCGGTCAGGGCCCCAGTTCACTCGGTGGTCAGCTTTGAACACTCGAAAGTGTTTGCTGACCAATAGCACTTGGTAAAAAACTGGGCAATTGTAATTCCAGATTCCAAAACACTCCGACCTTAAAGCCTCTGTTCAGAATGGCTCGATATCCCGACCGGAATAGTTTTGAGGCCGTGGGGAATTCATTTGGCGAAACACCAGAAGTGTGTTTGGTAGAGTGTTTTAAAATCAGGATTTCTGTTGCCATCGCTCTGTAAACAAAATATTTATTTTTAAAAAAATGATGGTACATGATATATTTTTCACTTATTTTTGGGGTTGATGATGTTATATTTATTAATGTCTGAAAGTTAATATCTGAAAGTTATATTTATTAATGTTGGTTATGTATTGGTTTATTTTTCGAAATTTAAAATATTTAAAATTAGTATACTTTATTTAAAATACAGTACACTCCCCTGTATCCACGAGTCGATCATTAATCGGAACGTATATTTTTGCAGCAAAAAGCAATACCAATGATGGTTTTCTGTAGAGAAATTGCATATTTAAACTCTGTTGTTTTTTTTTTTCTTTAATTTATTTTTGTGCTTTTTTTTCATCGTACATACTTTTGTTCTTTATTGATGTGAAGTGCTGTTGGGCAAAAATACAGAGCATTTTTACTGTACTGTGTACATTTTCATTGTTTGTAGAAAGTACTATGCATAATACTGCTAAGTTTTTCAGGACGAGCAATTTTTGCCTTAGTTGCCCCTCATTTTGCGGTTTATCTGCAATTTTAATTATCTGCAACCCTCATGTCGCCCAATTACGCGGATAATCAGGAGTTGAGTTTATTAAAGAAAAACAGGAAATGTCATGTCTGTGTTGACTAATGCATCATTTTTAATCCTGAATGATATGGATTCATAAAAGTAGCCATCATAGTTTAGAGCGAGTAAAGCAAGCTGTGATTTGTGAAAGAATTTAGCTTCTGTTTATTGAAAATATTGCGTAATTTGGATATTTTGGGTAATATGATATTTTGAAACCTGGCCAGTTGGTTCGACGACTGAAATCTTCCAAGTGAACGGAGACTTACTACATGGTAACAAGGTTTTGTTGACAGAAAAATTAATTTGTGGAAATTTTTGTGAATGCTGTTTGATCAGCAAATTAAAATCCAAAAAATGAAATTCACATACTTGCCAACTCGACTGTTTTTAACGGGAGACTCCCGTTTTTTGCTTCCATCTCCCAATTTCCTGTTTTTTACCATTTTCTCCCGTTTTTGCAGTTTTTTCAGTCAGTCATCAAAAAGTTTCACTTTCTTCCCAATAGATGGCGCTCTTTTTTAGTCATCCACCAATGTCAGGGGATAAGATCTTTTCCAATCAACAACTGATTTAGTAAAAATTAATTTTTTGGAAGCCACACTTTCCATATTGCATGTTCAACGAAGCACGTGCTTTGCCGAAAATTGCAGCAGATTTCAATCCTTTTGCATCTTGAAACTATTTCAATTATTTTGAAAGTTTGATGTTATTTTAACATGTGCTACCCTAAACCTACTTATTTTATATTTTATTTTCCTTCATATATTGATTTTTTTTTCGGATTTTAGTATTTAAATTTTTGTAGCTACTTTTTTTGGTAGAGACTGGGAATGTACGAAACTTTAAGCCAAATTCTCCTTATTATTTGGTTTTTCCTTTGCAGTATGTTTTTCTTGCTGCTACCAACTAGCTTACATCAGCGAAAACCCCCATTTCATTTTAAATTTAGTATTCATATCATTTAAAAGCATAATTTAATAATTCTGTTGTGAAGATACGTCGCTGGTGAATCATCTACATACCTCCAGTGAAATCTCCTGGGTTTTTTTTTCCTTTGAAGGTTGGCGAATATGAATTAGTACTGCCTATGTTTGATTTAAAATGTCAAAGGTTGACCAGACAAACACTGGGTTCCTTTTTCTGTTTTTTGAACAGAGTTTCGGGGCACCGTTTTCATTATTGTAAAATTTTGCTGTGTGTGAAAAATGTTTTCTAGGGGTTGTATGATCCCGAAAAGTTTCGGCGCAACATCTTTCCCATGATGTGACGAGCAGCGTGTTATTCTCCGTACAGTTTTGTGAACCCGTTCTGGAAAACTTTCAGCAACTGGAATGGTGGATGTCCCCTGTATTACGTATACACGCCGTCAATCTGGAAAATGTGTTGCTTTGGAGTTTTTCCTTGTAATTTTATTTAATAAAATTTGTAATAATGCAAAGGTGGTTGTTGTTTGATTTTTCACACGCTTCTGTCGGGGTTCCACGGGGAATTTTGTTTTGATCGAAAAGGTTAATTAGGTTATTACAGTGGAAGACCGTTATAACGCACACTTTGGGACCACAGCTTTTGCGTTATACAGGTTTTTGCGTTATATAGATCATTTCACAAATTTTGAAACTAATATTCAGAATATATCTATATATTAGCACTTCAGAATGAGTTCTATCTGCAATGAGTATTAAAGCACCAATATTACAATTAGTTGTTCACAAATAAATATGTTTCACAATCAAAATCCTGCACTTCTGCTAGCTTTATGGTTTACATAACAGCTGCATTTTCAAGAGCCATCTGGTATTTTCTGTTTACTATAAGTACTAATTTTCAATTTAAACGCTTTGAAATAAGATGGACAGACGAAAAACTTTCAACATTTAATTTTCCTAACAATTTTAATTTTTGCAAAGCAAAACAGAGGGATTTTTTAAACTTCAAAACCTATTGTTTACTTCTGAAAAGTAGTGCGGTTTATAGAGAATTGCGTTATACAGGTCGGCGTTATAATGGTCTTCTACTGTATTGATAAAAGTCAGAAACAACGTTTAAAAGCACAAATAAAAGATTGAAATGTTTAAAATGCAAACATGTTTCAGAGGCAGTAGCCTCCTTCCTCAGTGCAAAGCAGGCAAATGGGATGGAACACGGTCATTGGAGAGTTCAAGTACAAAAGGGGACCAATCAGATCACAGCGAGTGCTGATATATGATTTGGCGTATCAGAATATGTTAGGGTTCGTACGGGTCACGGAAATCCTGGAAAGTCATGGAAAAAAAAAATAAACAAATTTCAGACCTGGAAAAGTCATGGAAAATTAATATTTTCATTAAAAGTCATGGAAATTTATTTAAAGTCATGGAAAAATGTCTTGGGTAGTAAGAGAATAACAATAGCTAAAAGTGCGATAGAAATATTGAGTGATTTAGTAATATTGCATGTAAATTGAACAATCTCGAAAACAAATTCGAGATTTGGAATCCAATTTCATCCGCTTCTGTAACAGCCGCTCGCCTATTTTCATTATGTGATTTTACTTCTGAGGCATTACTTATTTTGAATTCACCATCATTTTCAGCACTTCTTCTATTTTATATTCTGTAGTAGTAGACATGCACGTTCTTGATTTTGCCACGCCCCCTCAAAAAGTGCAATTAAATTGCATCCAAGTTTGTTTCAACTACTTGTAAAAATTCATTAATCATTTCATCAGAGTTTATCTCAATATGTTGAAGGCTTTAGAAATTGAAGACTTTAGTCAGGCAATAGAACATGAAAATAGGGGAATTATAATATTCTAAAGCAGTGATGCCCAATATACAGATCGCAAAACCGATTATAGTGGCCAGTAGAAATATCTGGTTTAGAAAAATGAATTTACTGAAAAATGTGGCTTTACTTTCATGATCAAATCAGTTGTCGTACGGGTCATGGAAATCCTGGAAAGTCATGGAAAAAAAATTAACAAATTTCAGACCTGGAAAAGTCATGGAAAATTAATATTTTTATTAAAAGTCATGGAAATTTATTTTAAGTCATGGAAAAATGTCTTGGGCAGTTGAAAGTAACAATAACTAAAAGAGCACTGGAAATATTGAATGATTTAGTAATATTGCATATAAATTGAACGATTTCAAAAACAAATCCGAGTTTTGGAATCCAATTTCATCCGCTTCTGTAACAGCTGCTCGCCTTTTTTTGTAATGTGATTGTATTACTTAGGCTTCGCCAATTTTGAATTAACCATTATTTTCAGCACTTATATTTTGTATTCTGTATAGTAGTGGACTTGCATATTCTTGATTTTGTCACTCCCTTTTAAAAAGTGTAATTCAATTGCACCCGAGTTCATTTCAACTACTTGTAAAACATTCATTATTAAATTTACCAGAGTTTATCTTAACATGTTAAAGGCTTTAGAAAGTGAAGATTTTAGTCAGGCAATAGAACATAGAAATAGGGGAATTTTAATGCTCTAAAAAAACTCTCATTAATACTCGCTGATCCTTGCGACCAGCTGAAATATCTGGTTCAGAAAAATGAATTTACTGAAAAACATGGCTTTACTTTAGTGAATGCATATGCTGTCAAGTTACATGGGTGATTAGATGCACTAATGACACCAAAGGATAATGTTTTTATGAAGTAAATTTATTATTGGAAACTTAGTAATGATTCATTTAATTTTGCCCTATGTATTACTATTGGGCCCTATTTATTGAATATTTATTAGATATTTAAACATCAGTTGTATTGCATTCACTATAATTTTTTTGGCTTGAATTTATATGATTAAGACAAATACGAATAATTTATTAGTATCTGCAGTCTGCAGTGATATTTTTTCAGTCACTAGTAAGTGCTTCAACTAGGCAGTGGCACTCACGTAACAGTTTTTCTACTGCCCATTTCCAGAAAAGTTGTCTAGTTTTAGTTTAAATAGTACTACTCTCTCTTCGTGTAACAAAGTCATGAAAAATTTTATGAAGTCTTGGAAAAGTGATGAATTTTTTTTATATCTAAATTGAGTATGAACCCTGTCAAATATACAGTCAAGTTACATGGGTGATTTGTGCACTATTGACGCCAAAGGGCAATGTTTTTTATGAAGTGAATTTATTATCGGAAACTTAGTAATAATAACTCATTCAATTTTTGTCCCATTATTACTATTCTGCCTTATTTATTAAATATTTATTAGACATTTAAACATCAGTTTATTACATTTCACTACATTTTTACTTTACTTGGATTTATATGCTAAATACAAACAAGAATAATTTATTAGTTTTTGCAATGTGCACTGATATTTTTTCATTCACAAGTAAGTGCTCCAATGAGGTAGTGGCATTCATGTAAAAGTGTTTCTAAAGCCTATTTCCGAAAATCGGCAAGTTTGACATTAAATGGTACTATTCTCTTCGTATAATAAGGTCATGAAAATTTTTATGAAGTCATGGAATTTTCAGGGGCGGATCTAGAGGGGGCCATGGCCCCTCCCAAAGCCTTGTGATTGTAGGAATTTTTTTAAGAAAAAAATATTATGAGAAGATAACAAAACTTAACACATGTATTTTACTGAAAAAGAAGTATAGGCTTTAATTGGGAAATAAATTATATTCCTATCCTCAAAACAAAACTTTTATTTCCAAAATTTTTCTCCATCTTTTACATCATTTCTTGATTCCAACTACAGACACTTGGACGATCTCTAAATGCTGCGGTTCTCAGAGTATACCTATTGTTCACAAGACCAAAGAGAGCCTAAATTTTAGTTTTTATGGCTCTAATTTCGAAACTAGGAGGAGAACCTTTTGGAGGAGCTCACGAATCTTCCATCCCTTTCTAAAATAGGTATAAATATAGTTAAAAGCCGAATTTTTGGAACCTCAATGGAAAATATTTCCAAGAAGGAAGGATTCTAAGCACCTTCACACTTTCTTTAATGTAAGCAAACATTACCAAAAGGTGCATTTTTAGGCTGGACAGCTGAAGAGCACCCCTCTTCTTCTAACTTCTCAATGTATAATGACAGAATATTTTGGTTTCTAAGCTTTATTTTCAAAAAGTATTTTGGGGCCAGCGCCCGAAACCTGACATCATCATCATCAAAAATAGAATTTCTCCGTACATCATCAAAAATAGACAAAATGAGTTTTTAGTTTCAAAAATTGCTTGAAAATTCAAATTTTGAAACATTTTCGAGGGAGATTTCTAAATCCACCCCCTCATCTAATGTCTCGATACCCCGAATATTGAGTTTTTGAAACTTCATTTTAGTGACATTTCTGGGGAGTTATCAGGGACCAATTTCCCAATAGGCAGCTGCCTAGGACGGCCAACTTTTCAGGGGCGACAAATTTGTTATCAGAATACACGTTTTCTGAATTAAATTGTTATTCTTGAAAGTAAAATATTAGCATTCTTTCATTTTCCACAGAGACAATTTTTTCTTATAATTTAATAATGATTACTTTCACACACCTTATGAAAGTCAAATGTTTTCAATCATGGTATTTGCCGAATCGTCAGCAAAATTTGCCGAATGAAAATTTTTGTAGGAGATCACTGTGATCATTTCATCGGGGTGCCTCAGAATGTGAAACGCCATCACTTCTTCATAAGTTTGAATCTGGGAAACTCTTTTTAGGTTGTATTTGAGTCAAGGATATATTTGCTTCATTTAGGGGGGGGGGCAGCAGATTTCAAATTTGCCTAGAGGCGGCATGGAGTTAAATTCGACCCTGGGAAGTTTGTTCAAAAATTTCGGATGGCCCCTCCCAAAACAATCTGCTGGATCCGCCACTGGGAATTTTTTTTATCCAAATTGAGTATATGAACCCTGATATGTAAATTTGAACCCATCGATGAAGATTGGAGAGAGATGCAGAACCTCAAAAGACTCAATCCAAAGATTATTTAAATTTTTGTTAACATGTAAGGCTTCCAGAAAATCTAATTCCCCTGCATTTGTAGGCCTGCAAAGGGTCTTGGCCTCCGAAAAAACGAAATGATGCCCAGGGTTCGTACGCTCCTTCAAAACTCCTTCATTGAGGAAATTTTTTTGAAGCGCCCTTCAAACTCCTTCATTTTGGTTTGAACTCCTGCAATACTCCTTTCTTGTTCAAGACTACATAGTCTTCCTCTATGACAGTAGCCTGAAATACTTCGGTTGACAATTTATCTGTGTTACAAGAGCGAAAAAAGCGATTTTGATGTAATAATTTCGTATATGTTTTCCATAAGGATATGATTTACAAATTGATCGTTGATGTTATAAAAGTTGAAAGTTAAAATATTATTGTTAGATGACCAAGACATTTCATAAATGAAGTAAACTATGCTTAAATGGTGCTCGACTATTTTTTCAAGTTTTATGATTATTGCTTTTCCCTCCACCCCACTCTCAACTGCAAAAGTCAGCTTGTATAATTATTATTTAAATATTTGGAAATACGTAAGCAGAAGTACTATATTAAGTGATTGTGGCAAAAAAACAATCGTTTAGCAAATCACAGTAATGCTATTGTAAAATGAGTCATCCACAAGTGATGTCATGCCTTGAGGGGGAGACGGGTTCATGAAAATGGGACAAGGGGAAGAGGGGGTTACGAAAAGTGACATCACGCAGTTATAACAATATGTTTTTAAAAACTATGACATGTGACAAGAGGAGGAGTAAAATAAAGTTGTGATAAAAGGGACGTGTCAAACATATTGAAAAAAAAAATTGCGACATCATTTAAGGACACCCCATTAGTACTCCTTCAAAATCTCATATTACTCCTTCAAAACTCCTTCATTTTATTTCTGAAACTGAGTACGAACCCTGATGCCCTGTGTGTCCCAACGATGTTTGGCAATCGAAGATTTAGGTTAAGGATATTATGTGCTTTGCCCGTCGCGCTGAAATTCATATGAAGTGAGAACTCAACCACGGACTTGACATTTGCACGAAAAGAAGCATTAAAGAATGAATACGGATGCATTAATATCAAAGTGCTTTTGCCTATGTTTCAAACAAAATGTTCAAACCGGCTCCTCACGATGATGTTCCTATAGCGAAAACCGTCTCCAGGTTGCGTTCATTTCCTACACACACAAACACATACACACAACTACCCACATATGCATGCACACAGACACAAACACATATGCCAACACACACATATACCCCGCCCCTACGCACACAAACAGTCATACACGCAACTACCCACACACTCATGCCTACATACACCTACACATATACACAACTACCCACATATGCATGCACACAAACACATATGCCAACACACACATATACCCCGCCCCTATGCACACAAACACTCATACACGCAACTACCCACACACTCATGCCTACATACACCTACACGCAACTACCCACATATGCATGCACACAAACACATATGCCCACATACACATACCCCGCCCCTACGCACACAAACACTCATACACACAACTACCCACACACTCATGCCTACACACACATACACATACCCCCCACGCACAAGCAAACACGCCTACATACACACACACTCGTGATTGCGAAAAACATAATTTGAATTCAAGATGTCAAAATTCAATTTCTTTTTTTTTTTCAGTCTTTTACATTTCAAAATAGTCGAAAAAGCATATTTCAAGCAAAACTTCACTCACTACATGATTTGCTTGATTACTTCAGATATTGGTCGGGAGCATTCAGAATCAAAGGAGAGAGAAAAGGAAAATGCCGAGATAAAGAAAAAAGACGTATGTCTCGGGGAAGGCGCAACGAGGATACAATGCGAGACAATTTCGGTTAAAAGAACATCAAAGCTGTGTGAGAAAACAACAGCTGAATAAATCCAGTATTGCTCAACACTGTTGGGAATCGAATCACTCTTTTGATTTTAACTCTTATCAAATTATCCAAAAATGCCCCAACTCGTTGGATCTTGATTTTTGGGAATCTATCCACATCCTGAGGAACCGTTCTAATTTGGTTAACGATCTTACTGCAATTCCCTATTTTTCCTCTGTGTGGACTCCTTTGTTAAAATTGGTTTAGATTTTCTATTATTTTTGTGTAAACGTCGTACATTTCTTACTTTTATTTGTTCATTTTTTGCTTTCTTATTTCGTTTTGTGATTAACTAATTCCAATATGTTTATCCTTCACTCTGTTTTTTCTGCATTTCTCCATTTGATACATTGCTTCCATACATAGTTTTTTCCCGCAGGTAAATTTATTGCTAATTTATTATGAGTGGTTTCATTTTTGGACTTTTTGCATTGTTTATGGGTTTTCTTTTAAAATTTATTACTTAACGGTTTTTTTCCTGATGGAATTATATAATAAATTTCGTCTCCAGGTGTCATTTTATCTTTTTTGTTTTGTTTAATTTCTATTTTTTGATATTTATACTATCTCCTGTTCCACCGTGTTGCTTTTCTCGGATGACTTTTCATCCAAAAGCTCACACTTCTTTGCATTGAAAAGGGTGTTCCTTGTAACACCGAAACACGTGTCTGCAATCATTTGCAAGTTTTGTGCTTAATAACGTTGGATTACTGACTTTTTAATTCTCAGCACAAAGGTATTTATTCTTTATTATCGATGCTCCAGATTCAGATGATGAAGAGTGTCATTTCTTGTGCACGGACGGGACACTGATGAGAGAATAATGCCTTCACGACCGATGACTCTTGGCTGGCCATAACTGGTTTTCTTTAAACTTTAAATACAGTAAAACCCCTCCTAACGGACACCCCTCAAGGGCGGACAATTTTTTTAATTTCCCAGTTCCAATGCAGATGACATTATTAAACCCCTGGCCTGCGGACAAAACGAATTAATCCCGTTAGTGTCCGCATTGGAGGGATTTCACTGTATATTATTGAGGTACCTTGTCTCATTTGTGAAAATCAGAAGGCGAATTAAATTTGCTTTAAAATGGTACATCTTGTCAATTTTTGTATTAATAATTGCAACTGCTACCTTAGAGAATTTTTCTTCGAGTGGCCATAACTGGTACGTCCACCCTATTTGTTTCATCGGTTAAGATTTCTAAACGACATTCCCCTCGAGATAGCTCTATGTATGAGAAAACGAAATGACAAGGTCTCGCGATTCATCATTTTATTGATGACGAAGACAGGTTCAAATTTCCAAGATTTCATCAACATTTACGGATTCCCGGACCCGGGCCTCCACCGGCCGAGGACGGCGGTTCGGGGGGAGTCCACGAGGATGTCCATCCAGGCGAGGATCGGCCTCGTGTCCTTCGCTCGGCGCTTAGAGCAGTCCACCGTTGTCCTTCATTTGCGAATGAGCTTCCTCACGACGCCGAGATGCCCCCTCGGTGCAGCACAATGCAGTCTGCCTCCACTAGGATCTCTGCTGCGGCCTCGCTCCCAGTGTACAGAGCCATCGATCCCTTGCCCTCGTGTCCCATCCTCCGTCCAGCAGCGCCCTCAGCCTCTCCGTGGGCAGTCTCCTGAAAAAGAAAGGATTCCTCGGACATCACGCACTCGTCCGTACTAGAGATCCTAAATACGGAGAGACTGGACAACTTCGGAACGGCGGCCATCTTGTGTCCAAAGATGCTCACTCCCCGTAGACCGTAATGCATCTTCCGCCCCAAATATCACTTTACACTGTATCGAAAACATTATAAACTAGTTATGATATTATGAAATGCAATGCGCAGATCACAAATATCTGTTTGTTTTCTATTTTTAGGAACGAGTTTTCTTTGTAAGCACTATGAAGATACGAAACGATTGGCGCCGGATTGCCAGACTTGGAACTCATTCCCTTTAACGAAAATACGAGGAGAAGAAAAACCAGTCTGTTCTCTGAAGATTTCATGTCCTATAGTATTCCTTGGGAAAGCAAAAAATTCACACAGCGCAGCATTTCGAACTGACAACACTTGGAGTAAACATGGCGGGCGCTCTCCGTATACAGGATCTCTAGTCCGTACGGCCCGTGAGGTCCGCTTTTTCCTCCCCCAAACCAGTTTTCGATCGTGAAGGCATCGTACGGGACGAGAAGCCAGATATCTGACGTCCGTCGCATTTCATTGGTCTCCGCGATCTCTCTCTGTTGGGTGAGGGAGTACAGACTTAGGGAGACGCAGTCTGAAAAACTACGGACCCTAATGGACCTTATTCACGGTTTGGCAACGGTCCCATCAGCTGTCCGTCAGCGGGTATTTTGACCAATCACGCAGTGTCAGCAGTGCTAAAAAAACTCGTTTTATTTAAGGATTACTGGACTTGATGCGCATAATGAACATGTTAAGGGCTTAAAAAGACTTACGAGTGCATGGAAAATGCCGAGAAACGGTGAAAATAAAAAGAGAATTCGAGTTTTTCACCATGTTCGTGATAAGGAACCAAAGAGGCTTAAACCCATGAAAATACGATAATAAAGAAAGTATTTCGTATCAAATGAATCGTTCATCATTCTTTTACAGCGTTTCTTAGTTAAAAACGTAAAAAAAATCTCCCATTTTTAAACAGAAAGAAGAGTTTATAAGTCACACAAAAGCAAGTGTTATTATACGCTGTGGTGCCGGATTTTCGTCTACTACAGTTCCCACAATGCGGTGAGGGTTTTTACCCGCAGTGACGTCAGGTGAATACTGTCCATTCCCCTGTGCGGTGCGTTATGGCGGTGTATTTCATGTACTGCAGTGCATTGTTGGATAGGCCGAGGTAAGGCCCCCTATACATAGGAGCCGGCGCATCAGCCATTTTGGACCGGAGCGCGTGTTCGAGTGGTTGACTTTGCTGCCGAGTCATAGCGTTTGGTGATTGTTCACTGCGAGCAATTACTAGCTGCACACACTCACACGTGAATAGTTTATTAAATAAAATGTTATTTACGGCAAAGTTGGCGAAACACGGAACTTTGCTGTGGTAACCGAAACTCCGCAACAATGAAAAATCCGATCCGCCTATCTACAGGGTGCTCCGTTTTAAACTGCAAGAACTTTATTTTCGCAACCGTTATGCCAACTGGATGGATACTTCCAGTTGGCAATTCCAGCGGTCCAAGACGCCCTCTTCTGGCGTCACGATTGACACCACTCGAATAAGCCAATGAGAGGGCCTGAAATTTTCCTATGCCTGAACAGGAGTAAAGGTAGCTTATATGCGGCTGGGCCATATAGTTCAACTTCCATTACAAAAACTCAACTCACAATAGGAAGAAATAGCGTTGTAAATAATACAAAAATCAGCCGTAACTTCAAGTTATGGTACTTACTTAAATTGTAGTGTATTACGATGTTTCAATGTGCTGAATCCAATTTATCAATGGCGATGGTTTTTCATAAAGCCGCCATACAAATACAAAATGGAAAGCGTCATCACGATCACGTGACATCCGGTTCCGGAATGTGCTTGGAGGTTAAAGTTATACAGATTTACGTCGAAATATATTGCTCAAAAAACGTTTCCGATGTTTGCAATTTTCTCTATTTTGCTTCTGATTTCTATACAAATAAAAATATCGCTGTATTTTCGTATTATAAAATGATACATTGATTTGAAACAGCAAAATAAACAATAAAAACATCGCCTCCTATCAGTGGCGGATACAGCCGGCGGGCAGCCGGGCATTTGCCCGGTGGGCCGGTCATGCTTCGGGCCGATCAACTAACAGCAAAGTCTTTCAGGCCTGTCGACTAACAGCAAAATAAATTTTGCTTGCATGTGTTTAGAATAACGCAAAACACAGCCTCAGCTCATTTTTACACATGGGCTAAAGCTTGCAAACTTGCGGGTGGAGGGAGGATGGGCCGTCACCTAGAGGGGGGACAGAAACTCCTTACCAACCATGCGAATGCATGTAAGTGCTTCTCGCGGGACAGGAAGGTGAGTCTCTACTCTCTAGTTTCGCAGGCCGGGTCCCGGCTACAGAGCCGACACCACGCCCCAGTTAAGGGGTTTACCTACGATGAAACCAAACAATTTTCCCCGCCTGGCCGCCGGGTAGCGGGTATAGACCTACCACCGTTGCGGACGGGGGATACCAAGAGGGGGAGGGGATTTCTAAAATGGGGCTGCCCAGGGCCTGATTACCACACAGGCTGACTAGGTCTAGGTCTGGGCCCCATGTTCCTAAGGGTCCCCAAATGTTTTAAAGAATTATGCATAGCATCGCAACGATATGAGAAATACGTGTATTTTTTAAAAAATAAAAAAATATGACTTATTAATTGGGAAAAAACTTCTTCAAAGGGGGATTTTTAATCATTCTGCCAGTAACGAATTCACTTGGTCATGATTATGAGAGGGCCCAAAGGGGATTCATAAATGTACATAAGTGATTTATACATAGTTGTTTGATTAGACAAAGAGGCCCTCAAAAATGCCGTGTTTTAAAAATGTAAATCAAACACTGCATAGTCTTCAGGGGGCCCCCAAATTAATGTGGGCCTAGGGCCTCACTTTTAGTTAGTCGGACCTTGGGGCTGCCAATATGTTATTAGTGTTGTAATGAAAAATAAATGAATAAATTTTTAAAAAAAAGAGGGAAACCTTAGCGATTGTAAAAAGTTAAAATACTTTTGGTCTCTTAGACGCTTTTATTTATGAATGAAAATTCACAATTGCTATAAAATGCAACTTACAAAAAGCCCTGACATGAGGTCATGTCAGCTTAGTTGGAGAATAGGGGCCCGGCTCAGAATTGAACTCGTGCAGAGGGTAAAATATCTTAATGGTGAAAGGTGTAGAAGGGGGCCTGTGAAAAAAAAATTACCTATGTCATTTTTTCCTGGGTCCGCTTTTGCTCCCAGCGACCCTGTTTATAACAATTGGAATAAAAGTGAAAAAATATTTTTTTTTCCGTAAAATTATTTAAAAAATGCAATCTTAAAATACCATTGAGGAGCATGTAAGACTCTAGATTATTAAAATTATCAAATGAAAGGCCAGAGGCCAACGAAATGTGAGTTTCAAACATTTTTTGACGAAACATAAAGTATTCTGCATGCTGTACAAACTCACAGTTTCGGGCCCCTCAGTTTAAAAAGAAAATAAGTTGATAAAAACCAATGTCGAAAGAATTCCGTGGTCCCCAGAACCTCTCCCCCCCTACTAATATTATCGAAGATCGTGTAAAATTAAAATTTTTAGGCTTCAATTTTAAATAACTTTATAAGAAACCAGCCAAATCCACTCCCGCCTTAACATGGAATTCCAGTTTTGAAAATTTGCTGGAGGAAAGCACTCGAACCTCTCCCATTTTTTGACATTTCCAAAGATGGTCTAAAAATGTCTTTTTAAATTAACAGTACCAAAAATTTTCTGAGAAAGTGCACCATCCCCTCCTCTCTCTCGGCGTTATCAAAAAAAGCACGTTTTAAATCTGATTTTTAGTGCTTCAATTTCGAAAATTTTCCGGGGTGAACCTCCTGAAAACACCTTCTCCTAACATGACTGAAAGTCAGCAAAAATTTCGTTTTTGGAACTTAACTTTTGAGTAACTGCCGGCGCCCTAGTATTTACCAAAACAGGCTTTTAAGACTTCAATTTGAAAATTTTCTCGTGGATGGCCTCGGAATCTATCTCGACTTAAAATCACCAAAGATCTTCAAAAACTGCGTTTTCAGGGCTAATACTTTTTTAAAAATTTCAGAGGAGAGCCCCCGGAACCACTCTTCATACCATATACTCGAATATAATTTAAAATTCTGTTTTTGGATTTCCACTTCCGAAAAATTGCAGCAGGAGAAACCCTGAACTACGCTCCCCTAACATCACCAAATATTGTCTAAAACTCAGCTTTTAAGACTACAATTTCAAAAATTTTCGCTATAGAGGCCCCCCGGACCCCCCTATTTCAGACTCAATGTTAATCTTTCCATTAAGTTTATGTTGCTAATACTTTAATGACTCCCAGAAGCCAGAAAGCTAAGTCCTCATATTTAAGTGATATCCCAATCGTTAAGTAAAATTTTATATCTATAAGAGCTATGGGGCCGCTACATCTCGTAATGCCAGGGCCGATTTTTTCAAACAATCCGCCACTGCCTCCTATAGTTAATTGGAGTTGCGAATTTATTTTCCTCATTTGATTTTAAACAGCTTAACTAATGTCGAAACAAAAACCTATTTTGACATAGATCTATGTTTAGAAAACCATATCGAGATTATTTTATAGATTGACATCAAAGTACGTCGGTGTCACAATATTTTCTTTCGACATGATACGACGTTTTTCGATGTTCGCAAAAATTTTCTATTTTTCACCTAAATTGCATATTCATTACAAAAATAAACGCTTTAAATTATGGTTAACTAGTTAAAAAACAGCCAAAACAAGGAATAAAAACAATTTTTTTATATAGTAATACCGGTGAAAAAATATACTTCGACATAGTTCTATATTTTAACAACCGTTTCCGTTATCAATCGGGATTCAAAACGTCGATCTATGTCGGTCCTACGTCGATCTGTATTTTTGTGCTACTAGGGAGTGAAACGCCACGTGCAGCGTGGAACTCCTGGACGGACTGTATCGAAGGTCGAAGGAGGAAGAAAACATGCCAGCAATGCAAGGGACGCTGGGTATAAAGAACTGTGCGCATGCGCAAGTATCAACGAAGGTCCTCCTGTTCTATTGTGTACTAATTACCTTGACGGCGAGCATGAAATCAATACCATCTTTAAGGCGTCAACATGTATGCAATGCTGATATTGTAAGGTTATATCAATATTGGTATTTTAAGAAGAATGCAATGTTGCATACGCGTTGTTATTCCAATATTGCTTTTTAATCTTTATGCAGTATGAAACACGTCAATATTGACGCTGTCAGTATATCAAGATCTGTCAAGGTTGATGCAAGAAATTTTGCTAGTAGGGTTAAAACATCATTTTAAATTTATTTTAAATGTTTTGAAAAGTTCCAAACAAAATTTTATTAAAATAAAATTAAATCCTTCCCCCTCCTCCAAAACCAGGCGGAGCAAAGTCCGAAATGGGAAGATTGGGCGACGCAGATTGGGCACCGAGCATTTTGGGTGCTTAGAACATTGAGCACAATGTGCTCGGCGCCCAATCTTCCTAGACCATGATTTAGTATACTGAAATAGTATCGACTCTGTAATGGATGTGTTTGTATTTTAATATCAAACAGATGATGAGACTTGGTATTAAATGAAACTGGTTTAAAAGCTACACTATTGCATGATTAAAACTCGTTGCTTTGGGTATCACTAGCATTTTCAATCGATATGACTGAAACATATGGAGATTTGTAAGTCTTGTTTTAGATAAAAATTTAGGGCAACACATATCATGGGACTATTATTTCTTGCCTAAAATTAAATGAAACAAATTTTTATTAACTGCTAAATTTTATTAATGTTTTCCTCTATGCGAATGGGATAGTAATGAGAAGAATAATAATAATGAAAAAAGAGTGGATTTGTGTGTTATTCTACTGGCCTTTCATATTAAATTAGGTGTTTTTAAGTACATTGTAACACTAGTGCTTAATTTGAATACTTAAAACCAGAATTTCTACGTATACTATTAAAGTAAAGCTAAAAACCGCATCTTTGGTGAGCATTCTCAAAGTGAATTAACTCTTGCTGATTAATGCTATACACTTAAGAGGGATGTTCCTGATGCCTGATGCAGAAAGAGAAGAACAATGGCTAAGTTTTTGATCATTATTTTAGAGTTAGTCATGCATGTGAATTTGCGCATTTCTTTCAAACTTCTGCCTCCTAGTGTTACATAAAATCTGTGGGTGATGGTGAAAAACTCTTTGCATATTTGAATTCAGCGCATCATTTTACGTGAAGATCAGGTCCGTATAACAAAAAAAAAAAGTTGTTTTTTTTCTACACTAGTTATATTAATTTTCAATTTTCTGTTTTATATACCTACGATAAATCTTTACTTTTGATACTGAAACGAACATTGCTTATTTGTTTTAATTGTATTTGTGGAATAAAACCTGCTGACAAAACTATTCTTTATGTACCGTCTCGTACCATGGAAAGGACTTTTAATCAGTGATATTCCCATCGATTTTTCTGAGGGTATACTTCCAGAAATCCATTACGCTAAATTTGGGTATGTGATCATATACATAGTATGTCATAATATGAAAATTTATGAAGTTTGAGGGTATACGGCGTATATGGAGAAAACCTATGGGAACACAACTGTTTTCAATATCAATTTGTGAGCAAAATGTTGAAAAGATTGTAAGGTATGATTTTTTCCCAGGACCCCAGATAAAACGACTTGCTGATCCCTAAATGAGTTCATAGATGACTGAATGTTGCCCTCAAAGATTCATCTTAATTCATGGGGTATAGCACTAATCAGAATAAATTTAAGACTTTACTTTTTCTATTTTATTTTTATTTCTGATTGTAAAATACAACTAAAAGCTACAAAGTTAAAAAAAGTTTCATTTTCAGTAAAAAAAATAACCTCTTCTATTTAGCATTTTTGTGTTTCACAGTAGATGTTAAACGAGCTCTTTTCTATATGCACCCTTCGATTTCAAGTACAAAACTGAAAGGAAAAGTATATGACTCACAGAAATTTTTTTTTCTCAGCTTAAAAAGACTTACAGGTTTTACATGAACTGTAATGTTTTCTGTCACAGTAAATCTTCAAATTTACAGAGCTCAAATGTTTCTTATTTCTCAATCCAAGTATAAACATAAGCAATGTTGGAAAATGTAAATGATTGCACTCATATGAATGTACGTACATTGTTGCATGTGTGGAGGTGAAAGGAAACTGCTTTCCAATGCATAAAAATGCGAGCCTATGACACCCGACAAACGCTCTCTTCTGTGTGGTCAAGTCTTTACAGCCATTTACCATCATTTTTTGCATTGAAAGTTATTCTTCGCAGCTCCGAGTTTTCTTTTTGGCTAAATGGATGCATGCTTCTTAACATCATTGTTTACATACATTATGCATTAAATTATAAGCTCATTTTTGTCATTTCCCAGTAATAAATAGACTTCAGTTGCCAAAGCTGCAAGTTATAAACCCAAAATAAAAAAATTGTATTTTTAAATCTGTACCTCAGAGCAATAGCTCCGTAAGTCCAAAAAATGCGATTTTCAATTTTTTTTGGGGGGGGGGGGGGGAATTGTACGCCGAATAATATTCCGGGGAAGATTTCGATCATTGGGAATCTGGCGTTCATTCTCAGTTCCAGTGCCAGCGCGAGAGGCATCTTACAAAAAAAAAAAATATTCACCCCGAAAATGAGACCACCGCACCAGATCCCCAATTATCGGAATATCCCCCGATTACGCATCGAGCCATGTGGATGTCTTTCTGAGTTTTTAAGCTGGGTTAAAATTTTCGGCTCACTCTATTTCTTTCGTGCCAATAGGGTACAAAGAGAATTTATCAATGGCTTGAATATTCATTTTATTACGTGATTCATACACACAAAGCATTTCGCACATGATGTACAAAGCTATTTGAAAGGTGTCTCAGAATAATCATCTTGACAAGACAAATGGGTTTGTTTACGAAAACAGCAGATAAAGTTCAGTCAACTATCTCAGGCACATTCAAAAACAAAAGATTCATACAGTTCAAGTCCTGATCTTTATTTTCTTTTTCGCCGGGGACTAGAGCTCCGCGGCCCGGGCGAAGTGCCTCAGGTCGTCGTCCGCCAGGCACGCGAGGAGGACGTCGGTGCAGGTGGTGGGCAGGGGCGGGCAGAGGAGGGGGAAGCAGCGCAGGAAGCGGTCCTCCAGGGCCCTCCTCTCCCGGACCTCCCCCAGCCGGACGAGGAGGAGGTCGCCGAAGAGCGGGAAGTCCCGCGCCAGGAGGTCCCGGTCCGAGAGGCGCCGGATCGCCTCGTCGGAGAGGCGCCGGGCCAGGCGGGAGGGGGGTCGGCGGGCGAGGTCGCGGAGGGAGAGGCGGGACCCCTCCGTCAGGGCCACCCTCATCTCGGCCTCGCACTCGGAGAGCAGCCGGACGCCGCGCTCCTCGCCATCCTTCGGGAGTTCCATCTCCTCCCAATGTATCTCGATGGAACTCCAGGCGTAAGCCGCCAGGAGCACTCTCGCCACATCGTCGTGCCCTCCCGCTAGGGCTAAGTCCAGGGCACAGTGTCCAAATCTATCTTTAAGCTTCAAACGCGCACCCCTCGACAGCAAAGATTGAACTATCCGCGGGAGACCTGCTCTCGCAGCATAGTGCAGGGGGGTGCAGCCAGTACTGTTCGGCACGTCGCATTCGGGGGCGGCCTCCATCAGCGCCTCCGCCGCGGCCTCCTTCCCCCAGATCACGGCGTCATGGAGGGGCGTGCCTTCACTTCTGTCTTTCGCACTTGCGTCTGCACCCCCCGCGAGCAGCATACGGATGACATTCACGCACCCACTCTCGGCAGCGAAATGCAGAGGGGTGCACCCTTCGTCATCCGCGACATCCGTGACGCAGTCGGCCTCCACGAGCAGCTCCGCCGCGGCCTCCTTCTCCCACACCAGGGCCAGGTGGAGGGGCGTCTTTCCATTCAGATCCCTCGCCCTCGTGTTCCATCCTCCTTCCAGCAGCTCCCTGATCCTCTCCGTGTCTCCGCTCCTTGCTGCACGATGCAACGCAGTCCGCCCGTTCTTGTCCGTCTCCGACGCACCTCCGTCCTCCGGCCGGCGTCTCCTGGAAGAGAGAGAGACAGATTCACGTTCCGCTCAAACTGAAAGCGGAAGGGATTTCGATCACTTTCCCGCTCCCGTTCACATGAAATCTCATTTGAATGAAATCTGGACTAGAAAACCTCCAAAATAAATGAAAGATAATTCTTAAATCTAAACATATTTAGCTTGATGCAGGTACGGGACATTTTGATTCAATGCCCTAAATTCTTACTCCATCATGAATTTTACTGGATTGGAATTTGAGAAACAGCACACGATTTCCACCAAACTATATTTATTACTAGTGGTACTCGCACGGTTTTGCCCGTAATATAAAAATTGAAAGGTCCTTTGGTTCGCCTGTATATTTACAAAAAATGTATGGTGAATTTTCTCACCAATTGGCTCGTGCCCATGTGACGGTTCCACGTTATGATAATTTCGTCATTGACTCGTCCATCTTCTGATAATTTCGTTCTTAAAATTGGAATAGGAAAAGAACCACATCGAATTTTCGAAAAATCGCTTCGAGGTGCACACCCCCATGCTGCAAACTAATTTTGTGTCAAATTTCATGAAAATCGGCTTAACGGTCTAGGCGCTATGCGAGTCACAGGGATCCAAACATCCATACAGAAAGACTTTCAGCTTTATTATTAGTAAAGAAGAAAAGAAAAGAAGAAAGATAAAGAAGTAAAGAAGAGAAGAAAGATAAAGAAGTAAAGAAGAGAAAGATAATTTTCAGAACAAATTCTTTCCCATTTTATTAAATTTCTGTGAAAAATGGGCTTAAAATTAGAATAGAAAAAGAACAAAATCGAATTTTCGAAACATCGCTTCGAGGTGCACACCCCATGCTACATACTAACTTTGTGCCAAATTTCATGAAAATCGGCCGAACGGTCTAGGCGCTATTCGCGTCACAGACATCCTACAGACATCCAGGCATCCTCCGGACAGAGAGACTTTCAGCTTTATTATTAGTAGAGATGAGCATATTGAAAACATCGTTACAGTTTACACGTGCTCGTGTGGGAAAGTGAAGCAAAAGTCCCTGACCGCCACAACAGCTTTACACATTGGACAACACTCTGTGGCCACACCAAGAGCAATGGTGGTAAAAAATGGAAACAGACTCATTTGCATAAACATCAATGATTTAACGACGTCGGTCATTAAACATGAACACAAAACATGGAGAATATTCTATTTAAATTATCTACTTTCAGTTTCAACAACAACAATGATTTATAAGTTGAAACTAGGGTTGTTTATACGCAGATATATTTTTCGTTCAAAGTTTGTGCCCTACGATACGATCTGGGGCTCTGCTCTTTTAGTGTTTCATTGAATGTGCAGAACGGCTCGTATACACCCTACATGGAAATAGAATGGTTTCAAAAATTACATTTAAATGCATTTAATTTGTTTTTGAGGAAATGAGTTGTGAAAAAGCTCGATTCCTTATTCTGAAACAGCATTTCGTAAAAATGAATAAAGATGCACTGTTTTACTAAAAACAACTGTAGAGCCGGATATCCGGAATCCGGCAGACAAAGCGCGGGATATCCGGTATCATCGCTATCCGGCGCATCCCTAGTACGCATGCGAAGAAAACTGCATCGATGAACAGTTTTCCAAATATTATAGGAACACTTTAATGTATTAGATCTTCACCTCTTTCTACCCACAAATGTTCGCCCAGTGATCGAAATTCGACCCTATTCACAAATGAATATTTGAGAAACCTTGTATGAATTTAACTGTTCCCAACATTTTTATTTCCACTTTTGCTCTCGTTTACTGCATATCCGGAAACAGACAATTTTTATACGTACACGCAATGACGAAAGGTAATTTTTTTCCAATTTTGCTTTTTGTCCGTCAATCTCAAAATATATCGATGAGAGGGGATATATCGGTAATGGGGTCGTTTCCGAAATTTTAAAGTGTTTTTTCTGAAAAAGCAAGTTTAGAAACATGGATTTTAACCATTTTTTAAATAATTTTAAAAAATTTAATATTTTTTAACAATTATTTTAGTCGGTGCGCAGATTGAAATTCAGTTTTTACGCTTCTGCACATGGCATCAAAGGCGATGAAATGCCATTCATTGATGCCATTAGCGCACGGCGCAAATGATCATAGCGTGGCGTAAACATTCAGCACGGTAATGGAGTAGCGCGCCAAAGTACATCACTTGTAACGTCATAAAGATCACGCTTTATTTCCAAAATCGAACGTTTGAAATATGAATAAAAAATAACCGTCGAGAAAACAAAAGTTTTTTTCTGGCCCCATGTTATTTCTTTTACTTATTCTATCAATTTCAGTGAGTAAAAGTAGTACTTTTGACTGAAGAAAACAGCCCCATTGAGAAGTGGTCGTCCAATTCCTGGCTTGATTCATTTTATTTTGGATACCATGTTGCTTTGTGCTAACCCTATGCAAATAGATTCTTCCCGACTATTTGTTTACGTATGCAAAGCAAAAAAAAATTTTGCGCTGGCATTGGAAACAAAAAAATGGACGCCAATGGGTAAAAATCGTCAGTAATACAATTTTGGAAATATTCCCGTATGAAATGAAGCATCAAAACTCAGTTTATACGAAAAACTTCTGTGTGAAAAATATCTTAATTTATAAAAATCAATGTCCTGAAATAATATATATATATATATATATATATACATACACATATATATCGACGCACAGCCGAAACCGCTGAAGCTTCAGACTTGAAATTCGGCAGGCATGTCCGCATGATTACGAAACTAACCACTTAGAAAGGATTTTTTGAAATCTCAATTAGTTCGGGAGAAATTAATTAAAACCTCTCAATTTCTGCGAAATTAAAACCTGTCATTGAAATTCAAATCCCTTATTTTCGGAGGCTTTCCTCCATTCAAATCATTATTCAGTACTTCATCTCAACTTTTGGTCGATAGCGAACTATAAATTTGATGTTGTTTTTGTTTCTCGCGTGATTCTTCGAGGCTTTTCTCAAGTCAAATCATAATGTTTCTGTCTTTTGCTTTCATTTTTTTCAAAACTAGAAACGAAGTTTTAAGAACATCATCACAGGCGGACTATCCTTTTGAAGTTAGAAGAGTGCAGTTTCCTGTTAAAGTTTGCTTTGCAATAACCATTAATAAGTCACAAGGACAGACATTAAAAGTAGCAGGGATCGATTTATGAGAAGACTTATTTTCACACGGCCAATGTTATGTAGCTTGCTCCAAAGTCAGTTCGTCAAGCAGCTTAATAATTTTAGCACCAGGAAAAAAAAAAAACTAAAAATGTTGTATGCAAAGAAGTTCTTGCTTAAACATAGGTATAACAATAAAATGTGGATGGTCTGTGTTTGCAAAGATAATCAATACTTTAAAAGGATCGTTAATAACAGTTAAAGATCGGTTAAGGACAAGGGCACATATATAAGGAATCCAGGGACCCCGGGATCCTCCCAAAATTAGGAAAAATTATAGGTAACTAGAGGACCCGACAGACGTTGTTCTGTTCAAACTTTGTAAATTGAAAAGTAAAAAAAAAACAATAAATTATCAAGTGTTTGAACTGTTTTGTTGAAAAAAATAAGTAAAAAGAAAAGGTTTTAAGCTGCTTGGTGTCAGAATGCGTATATTTATTACAACTTGATTTATCTAATGCCCACTGAGCAGTTGTTTTATTAACTATTTTTTCTCCCGAACTTGACGGTTTGTTCTTTCAGCCATACTCAAAGGATAAAAAGCGTCCTCAGATATTAAGTGTAAAAAACTAACTACCCATCTAGAACAAACGGGAAATCCCGTTGCAACATCCCCCATATGAAAAAGAATAAAACAATAAAAAAGATATCGTTTAAAAAAATGATAAAGGTAAAAACAGTTCTCCGAATAAGCGAAAATCACTCATCCCTCCCCCCCCCCCCCACATAACGATGTAAAATAAACGCTTTCTTCAACTAAAATGACTAAAAACTCTTTAAAAACGAAAAGCAACTCTTTGCAATTGGAAATCATTCGCCAAATAAACAAAATATACAATAAATTACATTAACAGTAGCTTTAAAATGTAAACAAATGATCACACAACTCTATTGTTTACAGCCAAAGTCGCCAAGCCTCCACGTTACTGTAATCCAGCCGATCAGTGAGCGAAGCCAACTCCGACCGATTAGCGCTCCGATCTTTTGATGAAAAACTTTTTAAACTTCATATATTGCCTAATTTGTTCTTTCCACCAAAGATAAAGATCTCCCACTGCACTGATCTTTCGTGTACAGAACTACCCTGTTGTAATTTATCTGGCCGAAAATAAAATTTGTTTTGTCTTTAAATTCTATCATCTTTTCCTTTAATAATGTACTGATTTGTTAGATAATTCTTAACGTATTCTTGACATTGGTGCCAAAACTCAGATGGATTTCAGCCGAGAAACATGTGTTGCTAGGTACGGTACTTTCTGATCATTTGGTTAGGAAAATCTAAAGCACCGATCCGGTCACATGGTTCAACTACGACGACAGAACACACGTTTTGCGTGAACCTTCCAGTACTTTACTTTAAAATATATCACGGGACCTAAAATCGTTGCTTTTAAGAAATGGAAGGCTTCATTCTCTCTCTACGTTTTATCTATTCTCAACTGACATATCACAGTAGGAAATTTCATTACAAAAAGCAGAACTGGCTTTCTTATTGTCCTTTGACAACAGGTTAAATATTTATTTCAGTTCTCGCTCAACAATAGGTTAAAATAAATATTAATCATTTGAGAGGTATAACCACCCAATGTTTAAATTAATTAATTAATTAACAAAAACGTTTCCGATTCGATCCATCGCGCTTCGAAACCATGCTTGCACACAAAAAATTTGATCAAAATTGGTCCAGCCGTTTAAAAGCCTTATGGTGACAAACGTCTGCACAGAAGATCTTTATATTTTAAGATAAGTAATTATTATTACAGGGGATTTTCGAAACTAGGTGCACCAAGCACTGTTAACCCCAGCTAATTCCATTATCCGAGCAATGCCGGGTATGGGAATGCTAGTTACTTATAAAACGTCTACTATTACTGAGTAAGTAGCTTCTTCGTCGTTAGAAACATAAATTTCCAAGCAACAAATGAACGAACTCTACTCGTGGCAACTGTCCATTCGAAAACACTGGAGGTCGCAATACTAGTACAATTTTTAAAAAAGGTCATCTTTGTGATTTGTTTATGGTTAGGGGTGGTGAAGAGCTGATGTCACATTTTTCAGTATTTTTGACCCTTTCTTCCCTTTGTCAATGTCACGCTGTTTTTCATAAACGTTCCTATTAAAAAAAGGCTTGTTGTCACATTCTCCCCATTGTATGTCCCTCCTGTCATTTCTGTCCTCTCCCTTGTCACAAACTGTTACTGTTTCGTGAACCCCACCTTAGAGCGGGACTTCATTCGTGGACAGCCCCTGTTTTGTGGTAACCGCATGCAAATATGTATTTCCCGACTCTTTGCTTGCGTATGCAAAGAAAAAACATTTCTCGCGCTGCAATCGGTGCCAAAAATTTGACGCCAATAAATGAAGAGCGCCCATTTCCAAATTATCAAAATCTCCCCGAATGAAATGATGCTGCAAAACTCAGACTATACGTAAAACTTCTTCATGAACAATATTTCTTCTAAAAAGTTTAATACTATTGAGTAAGTTGCCTTGACCTCTTCCATTAGAAATATAAAATTTCAAACAGACAAATGAACGAATGATACTTGCTACATTAAAAATTGTCCATTCAAACACTGGACATGATAATAATAGTGCAATTTTATTTAAAAAAAAATCGCTTTTGTGATACGTTTACGGTTTAGGAAATAACTGACTAATGCACTTTTCAAAATTTTTGACCCCTCTCCCCTTCGTCAAAAAGTTTCACACTTCACCATGCTCCCTGTTCCCTTTGCCACATGTCATACTCTTTTTAATAAACTTTCTTATCAAAAAAAAAAGCTTCATGTCACATTTTCTCCATTGTATGTCCCTCTTGTCATTTATTTCCTCCCCTTGTCACGAACGGTTAAAATTTAATGAACCCCACCTTAAACAGGGTCTTTATTCGCAGTCAGTTCCTTGCAAATAGACATTTCTCTACTCTTTTTTTTACGAATGAAAAAGAAAAATATTTTTCGCGCTGGCATTTTGGTGCCAAAAATTTTACACCAATGGATAAAGTTTGCCCATTTCACGATTATGGAAGTCTTCCTGAATGAAATGATGCCGTAAAACTCCTTTAATACATAAAACTTCTGTATAAGCAATATTCTTTGTAAAAGTAGGCAGAAATACAAAATTTTCAACAGTCAAATGAACGAATTCTACTCGCGGCAACAGAATTGTCCATGCGAAAGCACTGTACGTCGTAATAATACGCCAATTTTATCAAAAGTTTCACCTCGTGATTTGTTGCTGGCGATAGCAAATGCAGTTATTATTTTGAGAAGATAATTTCGTCGAAACTGAAAGTCCTCCCTCCCTCACTCCGTAAAATGATTTATTTAAATATTAAAATCCCGAAAACATAACAAAAATGAAAATATTTTTAATGCCCATAGTTACACAAAAAGCCTCAATAATTTTTTTAAAAAATGCAAGAATTGCATTTTTTTACGGTCAAGCGCAAAATGGCAACGAATAATGTTATATAGTAATTTCATCACGCTAACTAAGTTGCATGAAAAATCAAATAAAAATGAATTTTTGCTAACTTATAATTGCTTCTAGATCCTTTTCTAGTCACCTTGGCAGGTTTTCGTTTTTTTCCCGTTAATGGGGGATAAACGTTTTTAGAAGTAGTTTTCACGAGCTTTCCAACCATACCAAGCTCAAAGCACTAAAATTATTTTTTCGTGTAAAAAAAAACGGTTTAAAAAATGAATTAAAACTTAATGTTTCACGCTTCCGACAATGAATTTCAACAATGGAAAAGAGATAAAATTAATATTTTTGAGTTTCGCTAACTAAAAAACGCTTATAACTTTTTTTAATGGATTTAGGTTGTGGGACCTTGGGCGCCCGGACAATTTTTTCGTTAGTATTTTTTAAAGACCTTTCCAACCATTAAAATTCGAAAAAATTGGACCATCCGTTCGCGTAGAAAGAGCCATTTAGGACGAAAATGCGTTGTTTATTAATATCTCAGTTAATTAGCGTTTGATTTCAAAATTTGTTATTGATGACACTAAAACTCGGCAATAGCTACCGAACAAAGAAAGAATGAAGGAAATCGGTTCACAAACAGAGGAGGAATCGGTACCGAAAGAAAACGGCTTGCCTATTAATATACAAAGATACCCCCTTTAAGTTTGCATTCGTCCTTCACGGCTTATGAGAACTAAAAGGTGGGGGAACGTTATTGGGGTTGGAAAATACGTCACGTGAACGAGTGGCATGAGTACATACCGCAAGGCCCCACAATGCGGGGGCCCCAGATTCGCAAGGGGCCCAAAAATGTGTTTGAGCTTTGTTTTCATTCCATTTTATTAAATTTTTCCGTGAATCAAACTTGGTTTGAAAAGCTTAAACATAAGAGCGTTAAAAAAAAGTTGAGGAATTCATTAAATTTATGAACCTTAGGGACACAGTGAGGCACCTAGAATCCCAGAACCTATTGATTTAGGGCCTCCGATTAAGATATCGGGGGCCCTTGGCCAAACGCATTTTCGGGGCCCTCATGTAGCAAAATATTACAATTTTTTGCCATTTCGGGATCCTAAATAGCAGGGGCTCAAGGTCACTGTTTATTCGGCCAATTCAGTAAATAGGCCCCGAGTAGAGAGATGGGGGCCCACGGTCCAACTTCCAAGCGCGAAAACCAAACCTTGGCTCGGTACAAAGAGTACCACATGCCCTCCCTAGACCATCACTTGCCACGGAAATATAGTGCCTAGAAAGAGTAGTGTGCCGATCGACGGGGAAAAAGTGAGGTCAGAACTGAGGAAAAACCAGATGGCGCTGCGCTCGAGGTGTACGTTATGCTCCTCAATCGGACTCGTTTTAAATCAGCGATTGCATGCTCATTTCGCAGTTTAAAAGCCCTGTTTTTCGGATTGAACTTATTTCTGCGCAAAAGACAAATTCTGTAATAAGTGCTATTTGTTACATGGGTGTTCATTTATTTTTTGAAGAATATAAAATTACCTTATGCTAATTTATCTTCAATGAAAATAGTGGACTATAAGGGACCATTCATTAAATATGTAAGGGTCCCGAGGGGGAGAGGGTTGGAAAAGCCTCTACGTACCTTTGGGGGGGGGGGGGTCAAACTCATTCTTACGTAATATTTTCCAAGTCGGTATTTCACATTAGAAATTGCGCGGTCAACAAGTGATTTGGCAGAGATTATGTTCCATTTGCGTATGGAAGGTAAGAAACGTGTTAGGATAAGATGTTTTTTTATTTGTTTTACAAAGAATGAATAGTGTAAAATATAATAAAAGAGTCGCATTATGTATGGCATGTTTTATTTTTAATTATTATTACATCAAAAAAAAAAGTCGAAAAAACATTCTGTTTAGATCTAACTTTTCAGTGATACATGCTTTTGGACGCAAAAAATATTTTCCCGTTGTCGATATATGAGATTTTAAAGCCTATGGGAATTTTAAGAAAAGGGAGTCTCGTTGTTACAAATTTAGCGAGTTTCGATGGGGACAGACATCTTTCTCACGCTCTGTAGATATGGATGTCCTGCCACATGCAGACGAGGAAATCGCCTGTGAGAAATTGGTACCTTCAATCCCTCGCCAAGTGTTTAAATTTGCCACTTTTCTTAAAATTTCGGGAGACTTAAATACTTTTTATCTCGATAACGGGGAACGATAACAAAAATAATTATTAATTTCGTACAGGATTTTAAAATGCTAAAATAAAAAAAATTTTTTTTTTTTAATATAACTTACGTGCTCGTTGATTCCGATTGTCCGGAAGTCGAATGGTCGGTCGCTAACAGTTACCAGGCGTAGCGTTGCTGGAGATTTCCAACCTATTCTCCAAACCTATAAACTGTAGCCTATACCGTGCCCAAGTCGGACTCTTTCTCATTTAGGGGCATCATTGACTCAGGAGTCGCTCCATTCTGCTTTAAACTAATGCTGGCTACAGGAATGGGGCTTGAGTCTCCCAAGTGGCATTAAAAACAACAACAAACTGCGCCCTAAGCCATCTCGATTGATAATACATTTGCCTTAAAATATAAGTATCAAATTTTCAGTCAATTGTTTAAAATTTTGTTTTGAAAACATCCTTGTCTTTGTGTCTACTTCAATAATGATCTTTTTATCGTCAATATTATTTTCCACATAATTTTCATTATATACAAAAACTACAATATTTTTAGATTTTTTAAATTTCATACAAACCCAATATTCGTTAGGCAAATTAATATGAACAATTTCATTAAAAAAAGATTTATACGTGGTTATTTCAGTTTCATGTGCGGAAAGATCAAGTTTTATTTTTTTCAAACAGGGATCATTTTTCTTAACTGCATAATTCCTGATGGACCTTTTCTTTGGTAATTTTTTAGTAGTAAAGTATGTTGGCAGACTTGGGAAAATTGTCGGAATTGCCTCATCTTTCAAAAAAGTTTTTCCCCGAGGAATCAAAACTTCCTCACCATTTATAATATGCTTAAAATGCGTTTCAATAAAAATCTTTTCGAAATGCAGAGCATAAATTGAGCAATATTTATCAAAAACTTTATCTAACCTGGGAATTAACGAGTTAGTTTTTCTTCATCTGCTGGAGCTTTAAAAAGCGTAACTTTTTCCTTGCATGTTTTGTACCCACTTTTGCACCCTGGTACGAAACAAGATGAAGCTTTATTTCTTCCAATGTTCAACTTTGATGCCTCCATTAAAAGCCTTAAACTCTGTTTCATGAAATATTCACGAAATAAAGGTAAAAAAGAGAAACGCGGAACTAAATTGTAACAAAATCCCGCGTCTACTAATGTAAACACCGCGAAATTGAACGTACATCTCGACCGCACTGCCATCTAGCGGTTTTCATACAATTTGTCTTCAAGAATCGTGGGGGAAAAAGCGCCGGTCGGCACACTACTCTTTCTAGGCACTATAACGGAAAGAAGGGAAAATTCCTGAATGAAGAGGAAAGGCAGGAATTAGTCCTGACCGTACCGAAGCCAGATAAGAGACAGACAGTTGCTCCGAAGCATAAAATAATCCCCCAATTGTGTTATTTAACTTCACTAGAAAGTCGCCCGTCATGGTATGGGGGGTGGTAATTTGCTTCCATGTACATTTGAGAGCAGCGACTGCCTGTTTGGGGATATTTTGGTACTTTTAAGTTTTAACCCAAACTCCAGTTGATGGACCCTAAACTCTGGTAGATAACAAATAACGATGATAGATAATGATGCAGTGGCTAATAAACTTTTTTTGTTTTTGTTTTACAAAATGATGTTTTCGTGTTTCACTTTAAAAAATGTAGCACTTCAGCGACTATTCGTTTTCAACAGGGAACATATTAAAAGCCTGGATATTCACCGTGGGGTGCAAAAATGTCAGTTTATGATTTGACTTATAAGAAAACCCTTAAAATATTCAAATGGAAAGCAAAAATGAAATTGACGCAAAAATTGCATCGACAGGGAGCGGAGATGAAGCACTCAGGGTTGGTAAAAAAAACCGTTTTTTGGTTTTAACACTATTTGCGAGAAAAACAATTAATTTTCAGAAGGTAATTAAGGTTCCATGTAATTAACAGTTATTCAATAGTCACATTATACCTAATTTCTTGATTAATTAAAGAGATAAGAACAAAATCTTGCAACTAAATTAAATAATTAAAATAGCTTTCTGCGGGGAAATGATGATTGAAATGTTTGACTTGATTAACATATTAGTATGCATGTATATATAGACCCTTTATGATACTTCAAGAAGTGGCTGTGATGTGGGTTAAGATAAAATATAATGAAGATCGAAGAAAAAAACTTCATAAAACCAACATAATATGAATAATTATCGAATAAAGGTAAAAGTTATATTTTTAAGCATCATCTTTTCAAAAGAACAATTTTCCTATTTTTTCTTTCTGATCTTACATAACGCTGATTTTTATATACACAATGTCGCAAATATTGAAGTAAAGCAAAATGTACAACAGTACATGATTGAACAGTCAAAAAATCGATTGCTGTTGTACTGACAAAGTTTAAAAAAAAAGTGCTGCTCTATATTCGACTCCGTTCTTATTTTGGAAAGACTCGGGAAAAGATATCGACTATCGCTAAAACAAAGAACCGAATCAAAAATACAAAAATTGGTGTAACATGGCTTAAATGACAGCTTATTTACTGGCATACATGTTGCATCCAGCATTGAAGTTTAAAAAATATTAAATGCAAACTCTTTAGAACAAATAAATGTGTAGCAAATTCTATTTCAAGAAAATTTGTTTTGCCAAAAACGTTATATCTTCTGCAACAGTGACTGAGTGGTGGAAAAGCCAGGAAAAAGAATTTGAAAAATGCAATGCAACCGTCTTTAAAAGTCTTCAACATTACTAAAACCCGCTTCAGAAGAGTGCAGTGCATATATTTTCGTCATTTAGATATCACTCATAACTCAAAAATTGATTAGGCTCTGGAAAAGCTTCAAAACTTGCTTTTTGTTCAAAGTACTAAATAACATAAAAATAATATTAATTTATAACGTAAAAGTTGCTACGTATTTATGCATATGTTATTGTGGTGTAAAGATGATTTTATGTAATTGTAAAAAGATTTATACACATATTTCTGAAATGAGTTGAATACATTACATATACAGGGTGTCCGAAAAGTCCTCAATACATAACAATGGTATTTTAGGTTAAATGTGTCAAGGACTTTTCGGACACCCTGTATATTTATTTATAAATGTATTTTTACAGTTTTTGTTTGTAACTGATTAAAAATATTTTGCTTTAAACCAAAAGAACTGTTGTTTTCTCCAACAGTCTTTAGAAAAAATTCATTTAGTTGATAGTCTTGAACAAAAAGACAAGGTTTGAAGCTTTTTCCAATCCTAATTTGTTTCTTATTCAATATGTGTGAGGAAATCAATGTAAACTTGTAAAATGGATTTTTTTTTTTTTTTTTGGCCTTAAAAAAAAAACATTTTTTTAAAAAACTGCATGTCTTTTTTTTAAAAAACCAATTGGCTTAAACCGTGGTTTAAACCAAACAACCCTGGAAGCACTAAATAACAATTTGGATTGAGGAAAGCCTTGGAAATTTCAAAACCATCTGATGATTAAACTAATTAATCCATTAGAATGTGACACATTATTTGACAAAAAATTCTATTTTTCTATTTCCCCCCAAATTTTTTTTCCTTACCAACACTTTAAAATTTCCTTAATTTTTACATCTCCAAATGTGACACAATAGGGAAGACTTCCCTTCCCGTTCTGAATGAACGACAGCACAATGTCACTTCATCCACAGACAACTTACTTGGGAGGATCAACTTCGCCATCTTGGGATTGACGCTTGGACGTCGATGGCAGCTCCCCATCTGCTCCTCCGCCACTCCCCTGGAACAGAGAGAACACAGGGTTCTTAGGATGGACAGCAAATCAGGCAATGCATCTACCAGTGGATATTTTACCTGACGTGGACCATTTCGAGCTTTGAGATCAATAATCCTAAATTTTATGAATTCACCCCTTATAGTTATAACGCTATTAAGATCTGAAAAGCTTCCTTTTTACGCGGACTGATTGTGACGCATGGCCCGATTTTGAAATGTTTCCTCAAATAAATTGCAACGAAACAGTTTTTCAAACGTTGCAAAAACAAGGATGCTAATGTTTAAAATTAAATGTGTAATTTTCTAACAGAACGGAATTTGTAGCAATAGTTAAAGTTTCATTAAAGTGAAAAATGATCCATCAAGTAATTTAATTCGCAAATCTAAAGCTTGAATTCGCCACCTTGAGATGATTATAAGACAAATAGTTGAAACATTGAGTTCCCTATTTTTTTTCAATTGTCCCTAAATTTGTGGACTAGAAAAAAAAATAAATAAATAAAAAAATAAAGACTGTTAAGTCAAAATAAAGACTATAGCTTTTGATTAGCTTTCAAAAAACAAATGATCCCAACAAAACAGACATGTGAACAATTTTTTACTTTCCTTCATAATGGATTAAAGACGTGGCAAATTGCTTTATAGTTGGAGTACACAAAGGTTTTCAAAATAGTTTATTGACGATTAAAACTCGCCGGAAGTTTAAGATCCGGTATCAAAGAAAGTTAAAAATTGTTTTCAAAATGACTCGACGAAAGTAGAACAATCTGGCATTCCTCGAAGAACTGCTGTGGAACTCGATACCCCTTAACTCTTTTATCGGTGACACCCTCTACCCAGAACCTCACTTTGACTGATCTTGGCTCTTTTTTTCATTTTTATAACCTGTTAGTTTGAGCTGTCTGTGTATCTGCGTATCTGTCTGTGGCGCTCTAGCGCCTTAACAGATTTACTGAGTTTGAAAAAAAAAGTGTTCGAAAGGAGAGAGTTGATTGAGCGTTCTTAACTAGGTTACTTCTTCGGATGACATTAATTAACGAAGATAAAAAACGTGTAAAGGGGGCCATTTTTGCATTGAAAACACATTTAAAAATTTAATATCGAAATAAAGTTTTTTTTTTTTTTTTTTGCGCCTGATAGAATGTGTTTGCAACTTCCAGGTAGTATAGAATTCCAATTATACCATTGTTATAATTTGTGTATTTCATATAGGTTGTTAAAAAGACGCTTAACAAAACATTAACTAAAACAACTGACTTGAACTTTCACTACTTTTTACAGTGGAAGTGAAGCTCGGCATTTTCGTACCTTTTGCGTTTTTAATGGGATTACAATTTACAAGTTGAAAAATGATTTAAAAGCATCTTCAGTGTGTCGGTCAATAGAGATTCCATTTTGCCAATAAAATCATATGAAATTAAGAACAGTTTAATTTTGTGTGATGAAACGATGTCTGGAACTCAGCTGATTTATTCTATTACACACGGATACGTACCTTTGAACCTTATTACTTACGTGACGGAAGGGAGTTAGAGAAAAACAAATAACTATGTATCAAGTTTTGGTTTATTGTTTGCATCATCCCAATACCAAAGTTGAGAACTTCGAACATGACTTTTGTCCACCCAGACAGCACTAATCGAAGCACTGCGAGTTGTTAGCGTCCTCGAGAGAACAGTGGACTGTTTGTTGTGGGAAGAGAACCAGAAGCCCTTTCGAATCAGTATTGCGTGTGGATTGTAAATAGTAGTTCCCTTAGCTCTTAATCAAAAAATTAAAACTGAACCACGTCCAACTCATTAATTAGTCTCGACAGTATCTGAGAATCGGAAGGAATTCGAGGGAGCCTGCCAACAGAGGAGGAGAAGTAAGAAAAGAGAAGAAGAAATGAAATGGGGTGAAGTTTTTAAAAAAAAACTTAATGAGAAAAGCAGACACTGCCCAAGTTAGCGTAAGAGCTGTTTACCAATAAAGGGCAGGTATCACAAAGACAAAAAACTTCCTCCAGAAACTCATGATCACTGTTGACATTTCGCAATCTAAGCCTTTGTACACTGGACTTCTGTCATGAATCACAAGTTGTATTGGACCACAAACAGATATTCACAAATCGCAATCAGTACCTGCAGTTGCTTGCCAGTCTCCCCTTCTTGGAGGCCTGCATTCGAGGCCTGGGATCGTAATTTTGCCTCCAATTCCTTGCATCTCGTGCTGGAAATTTCAAGGTCACGCTGGGCCTGAAAGAGATTTGTAAAGAATCAGAACGAAATATGGAACACACAGCAGAATTCATGGCTGCACCCCCATCACTGCTATCAATCAAAGAAAGTTAAACACTTAAGTTGCGTTTTTTGAAAGTATATAAAATAGTTACGTTTAATCCAACTCCTGAACAGGGTTGAATTAAAACAATGACCAACCTTTGAAGATTTATAAATTGCATCAGCACCATGGGTCGATACAGATAAAAATTGGGTTCGTTTTGCGGCCCCTTCACAAAATTTAATACAGTAAAAAGCGGCCTCTTCAGGAAATTTCATACCTCAAAACGAGAGCTGAATTTAGCTCTATGCCACCCCAAGACATGGATTTTAAATCTGTCCCCCCCCCCCACTGAAAAGGGAGAAAACTTCCTTGACTCAAAATCGGGGAGTTTGCAGTATTTATAAAAATTAAAAACTATTTCAATGTCCAGTAGGGGGTCTAAAATTTAAAATTTTCTTCAAAAAAATTGTATTTTTCTATTTTTTTTTATTTATTTATTTATTTTTTTGAAAATTGGCTTACAAGTTTAAATATCAAGTTCAAAAATTATAAGCAAACACATTTTCACATCAACATTTGGAAATGAATAACCTAAAAGATGGTAAGGTGAAACCTCTCAGGAGCGACCACTCTCCGTTCCTGAAAAAAGTGGTCGTTAATGGAGGTTGGTCGCTCTTAGAGGTCATTAGGTCATTTTTTAACATGCAAAGGTAATATAGCACCTATGGCAATTATTCATATTCTTCCTGCAGGGTAATCAAAAACAATAGAATAAGAATGTTTAAACAAAGAAACTTGTCTTTTTTTTTGAAATTTTTAATGTAAAATATACTTTTTACATGATTTTTACATTTAAACACTATTTAGTAGCGTTAAAATATGTAAAGAGATTTGCCTGCTTCAGGCTTTTAGTTTTCTCTGAAACAACTTTAGATTCTAACTTAGCTTTTAGCTGTAAAAATAAATTATTAATGTCCTCATCATTAGTGCAATCTGAGTGCAATATAAGATTATCTATCTCTGTTGGAGTTTGTTGAGCTGACAGCCTCGGTCGCACGGCATCCGTCAACCCCGCGTTTTCATCACCTTCATTAAATGTATAACATCAATATGCTTCTCGAGCGTGAAATAAACTCGCTTTTTCGACATTTTTACTGCGGTGCTGATCGAATGCAAAACTGAAACCAATCCTTTAGCTATGCGAATGAGCTGTAGATTTTGTTCACTCTAATGACCTAGGATTGGACCGTTCCAACCCCCCTCTGACCAAGAAATTCCAAGAAGCAATCCTTTAAAGAACTTCTATTCTTATCACCCTTCCTCAATGATAGGGGACGCACGCCTGACTTGACTGGTGATATACCTTTTAACTTCTCGAGGGTCCGAAAAACTGCGCCCTCTTTCTTGTGACATTTTTGAGGTTTAGAACAGGAGAAGACAAGAAAGGAACGTGTTTGAAACCACAGGAGAATTGATTTTAATCCCTTATTCTGGTTTCTTGCCACTTTTGTTAACAAGAGAAGACTGATATGTGTGTAAACTAAATGTTCTATTGCTTTTCATTTATTGTCTCTCTCTTTTTTGGTTTCTAACGAAAAATTCCTAGCATTTGTTACAGCTGAAGTTGTCGATATGCCGGTCGTTGTGAGAGGTTTCGATGGTCTTTCCCAGAGGTATTTTAGCATTAGGTATATACGGGGGAAAATCGGTGCCATGAAAAATTGGTCGTTAATAGAGGTGGTCGCTGTATAGAGGTGGTCGTTCATAGAGGTTTCACTGTACATTGAAAAAATAAGTAACTTAAACTAGTACAAATCCATATCTTTGAGTACTATGTGGGATGCTTAAATATTGCAGGAGAACAAAAATTTTTATTTAATTCTAATTACGTACTTTTGGCTGTTTGTATTTTTCAGCTCTAGAATTTCTTAAAATTTACCTTACATTAAAAAACAAAATGCAGAAAAAAAACAGTTAGTTAAAGAATATTATAAGTTTTAGACTCAATGTCAGATACCTAAATGCGTTTTAATTTAAATAAATGTTCTTTGGGTACCAGTACATTTCGAGTTGTTCCGATTCGGACAATTGTACAAGTGCTGGTTCACACTTTCCGATGCAAATCGGCCGCCGTTGTTCAAATTATGTGAAATATTTTGCCACAATTGTTTTGATGTAAAAGGGAAAATATAAGAGGGAGTGCGATTGGAATCAAAGTTGCCATCCGCCGGCAACTTTGCTATCTACGACGTGTGCCTCTATTCCAAATAACAGAACCATTTATTTAACAAGAAGTTCCGTCTAGAACTATTCGAGCCTACTTTCCCGTATACCCATACTACTTACTAGTACCTGATCAATATTCTCAAAAATAGCTAAAATCGAAAATTGTTTCAAGTACATTTTTTAAATATTTTTAGCTAATTTCTTGGAAAAAAATATATATTCCTCACTCATCTAAAAAAATGCGTTAAAAAAAAAACGAACAAATAAAATAGCAGCACCTTTTAAACAAAGCAGCTAATACACTTTTTTCCATTAAAAAAAATTCTTTAACAGCTTTCAAAACGAAAAAATAATAATTAAAATTAATAAGCTTATTAAAATAAATACATCATATTTATTTTAATAGTTTCTTTTTCTCCTGTTGCCAAAAATATTTTTTTTAAATGAATTAATGCACTTAACAAAATAAATAAAAACAATAAAATGTAAACTTAAAGAAATACTTTTCATTGTCAAAAAAAAAAAAAAAAAATCATCTGTGCATATCTTTGTGTAGAAACATAAATGACTTCGAGTTTATCAGCCGAAAACTGAACACCTAAATTAAAACTTTAGCTTGAAAATAAAAACAAGTCATATCAACAATAATTACTTCACAGTTAAAAACGTAGCTGCGGAGGCGGAGTCAATCTCATTGTGAGATAAAGGAGTCGGAGTCGAATATTTAAGAATCGGAGTCAGTCATTTTTCCTCTGTGTATAAATTTTTGCCAAAGCTATGAAGTCAGAGTCAAAGTCGGGGCGTCGGAGTCCGATTAATTGTCGGGCAAAGGAGTCGGATTCGGAGTCAAATGCCCCTAAATTCTCGGAGTCGGAGTCTGGCATCAAGAGCTATTTCCAATAAAATTTGTTTGAAAAAAATCCGCTTTCAAGTAAGGAATCTACATTGACTTTCAGTTTCCCCGTAGATGCTAATGTTAAGGGATTTGAACTGTTCAAAATTGAACGGAAAATTGTTCAAATCAAAAAGTGAAATATGGGAATGAGGTGTCCTCGCCGAGATCTTTCGAACAAAAAAAGTTTGTTCCAATCGAATCGGACTATTCATTCAAAAGTTATTGGGGGGGGGGGGACAGACAGACAGACCAACAGACATTTTCCCATCTCAATACCCTACTTTCCAAATTTTTAATTTTTCGATATTTATTTAATTATTTTATTTATTTTTGACTTTTTTTTTGTTTTTCACGATATTTTAACGATGCATTAGCCTTCTTTCATGCTTTTTTCTTCTTGTTTCGACTTTTACTGGGAAAGTAGGCTAAAAAGTATTATCAATTAAAAACATTATTTTCTTTCTTTTTTGAGTCATGTCACTATTTTTCCCAAACAACAAAATATTTTTTTGACTTTCAATTTAAAGAAAAGTTACTTGTAAGAAAAAACCCCAAATGTTTATTAAATTTAAAAACTTTCCATATTTTGTGTCTGTGATCATTTTCATGAGTTGCAACATTTTGAACTAAAAATGTTACTATGCTTATATTTCTTTACATAATGGAAATTCATTTCTGCAATCAGATTACCAGTACTTTAAAATATGTGGATAATAAGAAAACTGCTGGATATAAGTCCAGTTCAAATAAATAAATACGGTACACATTAACCCAGCAGGTTTCAGTAGGTGGGACCAACCAGGGAGGACTTTTCAGGGTTGGGCATAATTTGCCCCCTCCCCCCCCCCAATAAGGATCAGGAATGTCATTTTTGCCACTCCTCAAACGTGTTGTGAAGTCGAGTCTGTTCAGGTGCAGGACACCTGACCCTCCCCCTCATACCACAACCATCGAAACTAGGATGGCCTTCGCAGCCCCTCAAGGCTTCGGCGTGAGTCATCAGCAGAAGATTCAAACCCCGCTATCCCACAGGGGAGAAAGAGAAGAGAAGATTTAAACTCAGTGAGTGCAACGGTTGTTTGACAACAAATGTGTTATTATTGTGATCGCTGTTGATGGCTTCAGATTTATCGCAAAAACAATTGCCAAGACATACATTTTTTCCAGTTTGCCTTTACTTATTTGGGATGTGAAAGTGTTTTTTTAAAAAGTTATAAATTATGCCTACACCGTGTTATGTAGTGGGATGCAAAAGAAATTATCGTAACGGTCCAGAGTTAGCGTCTATTCCTTCCCTACGGATTTAGATCTGAAAAAGAAGTAGTTGACAGCTATTAAAAGGAAACATTTTGAGCCTACAAAATATAGCAAGGTAAGATATATTTCATAACTTGATCCTTTTAAATAGGACATGGAAATATAATATGACACACACGACATGCGCATACTTAAACGAAAAGAGTGTAATGCAACTTTTTTAATAGCTCCTGGAAATTTTCCAGCTTTCATTTACTAGCAAATTTTGCTTAAATTGTATTGTATTTTATGTGACAAATTCTTTATTACTCTTTATAATTTTGCACACAAATGTTCGTTCACTTCAACTAAAAACTACTCAGCGTTGTGAAAGAGCTTGTATTTAATTTGTTGACACTATTGTTGATACCTTGACAGCAAAAAAAAAAAAAAAGTTAAAGTGAATGATTATAGATATATAGTAATAATAATAAATATTTAAACAAAAATAGATTTTTAAACTAAAATATTTTTTTCTTTTACAATGGATCTAAAATAGATTTTTACAATGCATTAAATATTCTAATTTTCAACAAAGTGTGTGTGTGTGTGTTTTTTTTTTTTTTTTTACATCCTTTACATTTTTCTTACATCCTTTGGTCAAATTATTTAAAGTTTTAACGAAAGTAGCCAGAATTTTTGTGTTGACAGGTGAAATACGTTAAAATATCATTATTATCTATCTCATTACTATCCAGAGTAATAGTTATAGCTTGTGGATAGTTAAGATAGACTGATATAATATCCTATTAGTGAATTATTCCTAATATTTTAGATGCTTGTTTCTTAAGTTAAGTTTTTAAATTTTGGATGTCTTATTTACTTAGTTTGATCAAAACTCGATCTCACCAGAAAAATTAGTTAATTAATGTTTTAAAAATTTTCAATACTTTAAGTACCTCAAAAATGACCAAACGATCAAAAAAAAAAATTATTGCTTATTTCGAAACTAAACACTAGTCCAAACACAAGGGAAAAGTTTCATTGCTTTAGTTTAAATATGTAAAAAGGGTTGAATGGTTTTAGGGTCACGCTCGCTATGTGTTTTTATGCAAAAAGAAAACTTTAAATTGATTTTTCTCGAAGATCGTTTTTTTTTTTTTGTGTTTTCGTGTCATAAGAATCCCTAACTACTCAAATGTTTAGAGCATGTTATACCTTTAAAAACCAAATTTTTTTGAAAAAAATTGCGGTTTTTTCCGTAATTGATCACAGAAAATTTTCTAGTAAACACAAAAGCAAATGAATGCACAGATTTTTAGAGATGATGATTGTGATCGTTTAGCAAAAAGATTTTTTTATATTAGTTTAAAACACAAAAAAGCCTTAAAGATTTCAAAAAATTGAAATTTTCCTAAATGTTTTGAATTTTTAAAAAAAGTAAGCAATATTTGAAATTTTTTAAAAAAAATTATTGATTACAATGTAAGTAAGCATGTTATGGTTTCAACAAAAAATAGAATTTACTTAAATTGAAAAAAAAATTGCTTGAAAGGCACTGTGACCCCTTAATTAATGTTTTTAGTATATTTATTTTGATTTTAGATAGTCAATTTAATGAAGTATTGATTAATCAATTGATATATGAATTAAAGTCAAAGAAATCTGAAACAAAAATGCATTCACAAAATTGTTCGAATTTTCCAATTTATTTCTCAATATCTCTAAAGTAAATGAAGATGCTTTGTGAACTTATAGTGTAACAAAAAGCCATACGTTATCTTTCTAAAAACTGCCTAACTGCACCACTTGTGAAAATTTGAAGTTTGAAAAATAGGGGTTCAAACTAACACTTTGCCAGAGAATTGCCTAATTATAGGAAAAATAGTTACTTCATAACATTACAAATGCTCACAAGCACCCACACACATACATATGTGTATACATGCATATTAATATCTATTTATACATGCATATTTTTTATGCATGTATAAATAGATATTTTATTAGGTAAACAATCTAAAAAATATATTAATGTTTTGTTTACAGAGTTTAGAGGCAAGGAATCCATACTGCTTACAAAAAAATCAGTATAATTTTGCATATTCATTTAGATGAAAAGCAGTTTTTTTTTCTAAAAGTATTAATATCTGAATATATTTAATAAATCTAGCAAATTCGTTTGATTAATGCGTAGAAATGCTCAAACGTATTTGCTTCAAAAATCAAAATGCTTTGTTGTCAAGTGATAAATAATTGATGTTTGTGTTTTTTTATATGCTGATACCATATGTATAAATTTTACGATGCAAATTTTAACAACAGATAAATGTTAACCCCTCAGCACCATATTCTATTATTTTCATTAAAAAAAAAAAGTATCCCATGGTTACAAGAAGTCTCATTTTGTACTGTCTTAAAATACAATTTCTAAAATATATAAAATAATTCGACTTTGATTTTAGTTAAGTATTACAAGTTTGCTTCAATGTGTTTTTATTTTGCTAAAATGAAATATAATTAAGTATCAATGTAATATTTTTGATTCATAACGTTAGCATTATTTTAAATTGCTTGCACAAATTTCAAGTAAGAAACTAGTAGTTTATAGGCTTTTTCCTGTAAATTAGTAATTCAAAATGTGCTAATTTAATGAAAAACTTATAATAATAATTAAAAAAAAAAACAGAAAAGAAAAGAAATGCGACAGGTGTTACATAGTGGAAACTAACAAAAGGCTCGGTGAGAATTTTAAATCACGTCATTATTTATCTTAAATATGACGACTCGTGAAGTTTTTCTATGATGGAACTGTATCACCGCGAGTGGGGAGGCGAAAAGGACGAAAGAAGTGGATCTTCTGCTGGTGACTCATTTCTCCTTGCGCAGGCCATCCTAGTTTCGATGGTTACGCTCATACCCACAATGCCAGAGTGTGGAATCAGGAGAATCCTTACCTTGCCGAGAGCCGTTTTCAGTTCCTCTATCTCGAGCGCAGTCTTCTCGGGGAGTTCCCGCAACTGCTCTCGTAGCTCGGCCTAAAAGGAAGGAGATGGAATTTAAAGACGGGGAAAACACATTCGGAACGAAACGCCGAAGATTGATTTCATGCGAATGCACCGCCACATTGTACGCAATTTTGATTCAGTTAGGAATTTGCTTCTCCCATCCAACGACCTCTATTAAACTCACTTTTTTAAAAAAAAAAATGATTTACCGAAAAAAGTAAATTAGTGATTTCATTTTAATTTTTCTAAAATCATTCACACGCATTGGACAATGCACAATAATGAATTGACATAACTGGCAGACAAAATTCAAAAAAAAAAAAAAAACAGCTTTAATTTAATTTTTCCGTGGTCATTCTCTTAAATAAAATTTCCGCATACTTTATTTCGTAAACTGTAAAGCTAGCACATATCACACCACCTACAAAACCGCCCCATTTGCAAAAACTACTTTTCGAGAAAAATCATTTGAAATGTGATGCGTCTTAGCTTCAATTCTTATAGTAACACACTGACACATCTCAAAAACAAGGCTAAAAGTTTTGCACTAGGCAGAAGCACCTGGCTGTATATATAACTCAAAATCGACATTTTTGGACTTGTGGCGGCGTTGTATTAGGTGTGCGATATACTGTTACGTGAAATTTCATTTCAAAAAAATTTAAAAAATAAAAAACACATACACAATGTGTCATTTTCTTCCGAGTCATAACGAGAGCTGGCCGAGTGTCATAACAGTTGCAGGAGGACGGACATAAAATCAATTCTCTGATGAAAGTTAAATCCTATTAAGCTTAAAAGGACATATATGTCGGAAATGTTGATGCCTAACTATAGTCAATGCCTTAAAACGTGTTCAAAGCAACACCAGTTCTATTTCTGATGCTACAGCATGGTAGAGAAAAATTACCAATTTACGTTTGGAAAAAAAAATGCATTATTCTCCTATCCTTAAGAGTAAACCTTGACTTGTGATAATTCTTGAGCACTTTTATTGAATTAACAACTGAAGACATTTGGCAAGTTGAACTAGGGCAACTTGCTTTTTACTACAGAGCTTTCTTTTTTTTTTTTTTTAAGTTCACCAAAAGGTCTTAGGGTCCTTTCGGCTTACATAAATGCAAATTCAGTTATAATAATCTTCCAAAAGAAAAACTTTCAAACCTGGCTAATTTTGTTTTGTGATTTCACCCAGTCCTAAGTTCACTAACCTTTTAGGTGGAGAATAATATTGTATCTTGAATTTTATTTTGTTGTTATAAAAGTAATTTCTCTTTCTTACCAAAAATATCTTTTGATAATATTTATTTTTAATGTTCGTATAATTCCCTTTTTACTGCAATAAGTAATTTTACAATAATGATTGATCCATTTATGAGTTGAACGAAAAATGAGTACAAATGCTTTATAAAAAAGCAAAAAAAAATTAAAAATAATAAACAAATAAAAAATGAATGCTGTTAAGAAAATGTTGGAAATAGCTTTTTCAAGACCAGTCATCAATGTATGAAAAAAAAAAGACCCTCGACCCACCCAACAAAACAATTCTAATTCTTTAATCGCAACTGCATGACACTTTTTTTCTCATTTAATTCAAATCATTTCAAACTGAACATGAGACTCACTGTTGGGAGAACTTCAAAACGTTTTATTATTTCAAAAGTAGTTAAAACAGGGTTGCCACAGGAATATGCAATAAAAAAAAGGTAGCACTCGTGTGGTGAGAAAGCATCTAATAAATATGTTGTAAAAATTTGACACTTCTCTTTTTTTTTAAATTTAAAACGAATGAAAATACAAAAAAGAAGCTTTTTTGTCCCTCAAATTTTAGAACTAATTTCACTAAAATAATCATACTTTAAAAACTTTTATTTTAGACTGAACTATTTTAGTATGTTTGGCAGCAAGCTACTGCCCTTAAGCCAGAGCTAAGGCAGAAAAAACTACGTGCAAAAGACAAGGCGCGATTTTGAAATGCTATCCCATCCGGAGACCGCAGTCTCTTCATTGTCGGAACTCATCGGTCGGGAACAGGGAATGATCCAGTCGAAGGCGGATGAAGACTAGAAGACATCCGAGACTCGAATGGCGGCAGGATGTTGCTTCATCGTCACACTAGGGTCTCATTAACGAAGAATAGGTTCATATGAACAAAAGAAAAGAGTCCAGAACATGGTCGTGCCCCAGTCCACCCCATCCGCAGGGGCAGAAACGTAGAAAAAGGAAAAACCGGTCCTTTGGACGGGCGACTACGAGATTTCGGCAAAAACTCCAATGGGTCCCTTCATCTTCGCGCCCTGGTTTAAAGAGTGAAAAAGTAAAGAGCAAATGACGAAAACACGAAAGAAAATTGATGAAAAGTGAAGTCGATCGGTGGTTTTCAACAGACACGAGCGGGGGAAGAGAAGGATACAACGGGCGTCTTTTTCTGCTCAGAGTCGACGAAATCTCATCTGTGCTCGGGAGGAATTCGGTAGGGTTACAAGAACAAAGGTTGTAGAAATGTCTTCTCCCATCTTTTCTCACAAAGAAAACCTAAGCGTTGTAATTGAAGGCAAGTTTCCTACAAATTACATGAGGCTTCCTAAAGGAAAAGGGGAGCAAGACTTCACCTGGCCACTAAAGTTTACGTTCTGCGTGTCCAATGACGTCTTTGATGACTCATACCGGCGGCTAGCGTCCATTTTCATCCCTCAATGGAAAATATTCCAATCCACATTTTCTTTCCTTTTTAAATATTTTTCTAGTCTCTTAATGCAATAAAAAAAAATGGAAGATGAACCCAGTACACTTCCTGCATTTCAAGTATAAGTACACACGCAGCCCCAGACATTTTCGTAAATACTGTTTCTGACTAAGAATAATGGTTTGCAATTCAAATTATTCTCATAATCTCATGTGTAAAAAAATAATATGCATACAGTATAAGGTATATAATTAGGAATATGTTTTATTTAAAAAAAGACCTCTCACATTTTTTTAGACAAAAAAAATTAACTTAAAAACCCTGCAATGATGCACAAAAGCCTTCTCAAAGTACTCGGGCAGAGCAGATATGTGAGCACATGTTCAGCTAAAGGGAAAACGAGCAGATAAAAAGTTTCACTCACATTTTCTCGCACAATTCTCGAAACGGCGCAGACCACTTCTTCGTTCTGAAAAGAAAGATGGAGACCGTTAGCATCGGTCGGCTTGAATGAGAAACGAATCGAATGGGCCGCATCGCATCGCAGTTTGCGATTCGAAACGGAAATGTGGAAGACGGTGACATATCGTAGATTGCATCGAAACTTTTGTGATGCAAAAAATAAATAAGTGAATACTTTTGGAATGAGAAAGACAAAACTAGATGGAGATAGATGCAGTGAGCTTGATTTTGGATGACCATTTTTATTAAACAGAGAGCAGATCGTTTTCATTCTTGTAATGCTATACATTTAATTTCTGAAAGTGTCATATCCTAAATATTCCTGCATTTGTAGAATCGCTCATTTGCACCACTTCTTTCATTTTGTAAAAGAAATGTGGTAATAACCAGGGTCCGTTGATTTAAATCAGCTTGATTTAAATCAAGTGATTTTTTAAAAAAATTCATTGATTTAAATCTATTGATTTGAATTAAGTGTAGCAAAATCATTAATAAAAATCACTTTGATTTTACTTTTATAAATTAATTTTGCATTTTTAGAATGTACTGCTCTAAATTTAACGACACTGCATTATAATTTATTAACTTCAGCAGGCTAAACGACATAGATCCTTCTTTCTGTGTAACAGATTTTCACTCTCTATTGCTTTTACTCCAAAATTACAGTTTAGAACAAAATAAAAATTTTATACACCATGACTAATATAGTTCAGAAATGTAATTGTTCAACGTATTTTTTTACACTAAAAATGTGCATGATAATGGAAACCTTATCTTTAAGCAACGCATAAAACAAAATCACATCTTATCTACGCGTTATAACATATCTATAAATCTTTAAAATGTATTAAATAGTTAGAGAACTTATCTTAATTTTAAAAGTAAGTTGAATGGATTCATCTATTGTATGAAATCTATTATGTTTATGTATGTAAAGTAATTAATATCTACAAATATTTGAACAGTTTTTAAAAAAAAATCTGATTTAAATAAAAAAATCCCAATTTTTTTATTATTTTATAAAAATCTAAACAATCACAAACCCTGATAACAACTGAAGTCATTGTTGAAAATTTTTTACAACTTGTTTGTTTACTTGTTAAAAATGTATTTTACCAAATGTCATAAAACAGCTCCTCAATTTTACAGAACTGCCACTCAAAGTCAAAATTTGAGCAGCAGTATTGCTCCCCAACTCTTTACCCACACTACAAAGGAACCTAGATTTCGACACCAAAAATTTCCCCGACGCTTCTCGATGTAAGGAAGTTTTCAGGGGTGGATCCAATTTTTTATCTTTTGGTTTGCATTTTGTGGGATAAGGAAATTTTGTGCACGTTTTTCTTTCGGTGAAAAAAAACAACTAATTTTTGGGCATTTTTCAAAAAAAAAAAAAAAATGCTGTTGGATCGTATACGGCATATTTTAATTGTCACAACTCTAATCTGAAATCCCTTCGATCTAAAAGACTTGCACTCGGAATGACTTGAAAGCTGTTGGTTTTCGTTCAACCGCAACGATTTGGCTCAAAAGTGACGAAAGAACTGTTTTTACAAGCAAAGTTTTGTAAAAGGTCTAGTTTTGAGAACTTAAAAGTGGCCGCTTGTACAATACAGAATTTTATGAAGGGTCGGCAAGGCAAACCAAATTTGTGTCTGGATCTGTTAGAAAAATAGTTTATTTTTCTTCTTGGAGACAATTCCTAAAGTTTTAAAAATGTTTTAAAAGTAATGGAAATTACATTTTCAATTCGAACTCTGCGAAAAGTCATCCCGTCAGCTAACCTGCACACGAAATCAGGGTTAGCAAAAACCCGTTTTTTTTTTTTAAAGCCTATGGATGGACCCAAGGTTTTTTAAAATAAAACCCAACTAAAGCTGAGTTTTTAAAAAGAAACGTGGGTCTTTTTTGTCTTTTTTTTAGGAAAAATGTGGTGTACTTGTAGCATGTTCTAGCATAAGTATATGGACAAAGCGCAAAAATTGTCTTGGGGTAAAGAAAGCTGGAAAACTAGTTAAAATTCGGCATTTTCTGAAGAAAAGTATAAATGACGACAAAAACCAAGAATGGTGAAGTTTCAGATTCTTTAATTTCCATGATTACCAACAGTTAAGGCAAAGTTACTTCTGGAGTGATAAATCTATTGTTCGTTTTTAATTACATTTTTTTTTTTTTTTTTTTTGCATTTTACTTTATTGTATTTCATTTTGTTAAGCAAAACTACTGTAGAACCTCAAGTAGTTGAAATCCCTTTTTACTGGATTCCAGCTTAATCAAGACATTTCTTTGAATTTTATGTTGCCTGTTTTTCCATTTCTGTATACAGAGTAAGACATATTAAACTTTTTCGTAAGATAATGAAAATTCTGTTCATCCTATTTGGTTTTCTTTCCAACCGTTTGTGAAACCTGTTAATTTCTAAAAAATATATCTTGTTTATTCGAGATTTTTGATGGGTTGGTTCGCAGAAAATAATTCACATGAAAGCCTTTTAGCTAGAGTAGTTTCCTCTGTGCAATCTACAAATATTGAGAAAATCCGAAGTGACAGGACTTAGTCAAGATAATTTGAGTTATTTATTGACCAGTGAAAGAAAAAAGTTAAATGTAGTTATTCAAAATCTTTTAAGTATTTTTTTAATGCCATTACGAGTTAAGAAATACTACTAAAGTTAAAAATTCAATTATTATGATCATTGTCTGTGGTGAAGAACAAATAAAAAAGAAGTTTAATTGTGAAAATATTTGAATGAAATAATTTTTTAAAATCTTCTCAGAAAATTTTTTAAAAAAACCCCAAAAGTTGGCTAAATAATGGGTTTTTTCAAAAAAAAAAAAACCCATTGGGTCCAACCCGGTCAACCCTGAGCGAAATCCCCCAATGTGAAAGTCTATGATTCATATTATTTTGCCTTCCGCAATGGTGTGGCGCAATGAACAGAAGTTGAGTAACACTTGGCTGATGCACAGCGAAAATAATTCCAAGAAGAGTTCATTTCAAACTTTATCACGTTATTCTGTCTAGCTGAGAGAATTGATACCCCTCCCCCAAGATGAAAATACCCCCCTGAAAATTTCATTGGCATTGCATTCAATAAGTGGGCACCTCTACAAAAGAGTATTTCAAAACATTAGATTACGGAAAATTTAGTTTTTCTTTGAAACAGAAATATTCAGAGAAAAATACTCGAACTTACAGAGTTCATCTTGCCAAGTTCTTAATTTCCTTCTATTCAGCTGAATCCTGCAATTAAAATCAAAAGATACAAAACAACATTCAAACAGAGTCCTCATTACAGACATTAAAAAAATTAATTTATCACAATTCAAACATTTTAATTCCTCAGAATGTTTCAAAAGCATCAAAAGAGTCAAGGATTTAAATAAGCAATCGTCAACACCCCCCCCCCCTCCCATTACTTTTTCTAACTGATTCTGAAAAGGTTAAAACAGGGTTGGGTTTCGGACTGTCCAAAACTGGTTCAGGACAGGACAGGTGGTTTTTAATGTCAAAAGTGTCTGTTTTTAAATGTTCATTTAAAAAATATTTTACTTAAAAAAATGGCCAATAACTGTAACATAAAAACTTCCTTGTGTAACAGTTGGTAGAGTTGTGTAACAGACACCGACAATTCTGGTGAAACCAGATAGGATGAGGAAAGGATGACTAATGGACAGCATTCTCCCCCCCTCTCTCTCTTGAAAAAGTTCTTTATTTTTAGATCAAAAACCCTATTAAGTCCAAATGAACATAGACCACGAATGACCTCATGGTAGTTGTTCATATCCTTCCACCACTGCCTTGTAAATACCATCTGGCTCATAATTTTCACTCGGATAACACTAGACGGTTACACCCTATTCATGGGCCACGGCAACATCAGTTTTTTTTTTTTTCTGCCAAGAATTCTTATTATTTAAATCCAAACTTACAACAGTCAGTTATTATTGAACACTTGTCTGTTACTGGTGTCGTTGCCCCAGTTTCTCAAAAAATAGTTTCAGACACTTTTGGACACTATTGTTTTGAACAAGATGGTGAAAACCTTGCCAACTCTGCTTTCATTTAAAAACATGCATAAACATAGGGAAGTTCAGTTACTATTATCAAAAAAAATAAATAAATAAACTCACGCATATAGCAATTGAAATTTCAATCAAGAATTCAACTTCTGTGTAACCAGATTAAAATCAGCTGCATAAACAAGTTGAATGTTCTCATTGAACAAATGTTCAATTTAAAACATGACATGAACATACATTTTATTCTGACTTTAAATGTTTTCTCACAGAATGTAATTTTTCCAAAATGTAGTTTTGGACACTTTCGGAGGTTTTCACCGTCGTGTGCAAAACTTTGCCGACCCCAGGTTAAAAGAATGCACCTTGAAAATGGGGGAATAAATAATCGCTTCATGGGTTCAATGATTCGATGGCTTAAAAGTCGAGTTCCATCCCTTTCCGATCCGTGGCACAGAAAACGAATCGTACAACTTCGAAGTCACACATTTACCAGAGTAAGCGAATGTGGTCGGACGCCGATTTAACGAACCTCTTTTTAACGAATTCCCCGTTTTAGTGAATTTTTCTCATTCCCCGACTAAAACGAAGGCAAGAACCCTTATTTACCGAATAATAAACCCTGATTTAACCAGTTATTTTAACAGCCAAAAAAATTTTGTTTTGTTGATTTCAGTTTAAAATATTTGACTGTTTTTCAAATGATATATCCATCTTGTGCGAAGCAGAAAAAATACTTTTGTTAAGACGACAGGCAAGTGAATAGCTACTCTGTTGCAGAAAGCGAGAATGAAACTCTCATCAAAACTTTCTTTTTGCTTCACATGGAATGGAAACCGTAAAAAACATAGGCAGTGGTTGCGGCACCGACCGCCGGAAATGCAATGAAGTACCGACCTCCTTCTGCGCATGCGCAGAGTAGAAATTACTGCCTTGGGGTCGGGATTGTTTTATGAACCCGACCAAGGGGGCGTTACGATGGGCGGGATCTAATTTCAACAGCCGACCAATGATATTCTATGCGGTCGGACGAATTATGTTTGGCCGACCACACAAATTAAGATACTTTCCCAATGACCATGCAGAGCGGTCGGACGAAATATGTATGGCCGACCACACAAATTAAGATTCTTTCCCAATGAGTCTAAGCGGTCTGACGAATTATGTATGGCAGACCACACAAATTAAGATACTTTCCCAATGACCATGCTGAGCGGTCGGACGAAATATGTATGGCCGACCACACAAATTAAGATTCTTTCCCAATGAGTCTAAGCGGTCTGACGAATTATGTATGGCAGACCACACAAATTAAGATACTTTCCCAATGACCATGCTGAGCGGTCAGACGAAATATGTATGGCCGACCACACAAATTAAGATTCTTTCCCAATGAGTCTAAGCGGTCGGACAAATTATGTATGGCAGACCACACAAATTAAGATTCTTTCCCAATGACATTCTAAGCGGTCGGACGAGTAATATATGGCCGACTACGCAAATTAGGATATATACGCCGAGCGAAATGATAGTTCTGGAATTAATATAGATATTAAAACGGCATACACGATCTGTAATTATGCTCAAATCATAATTCAATTATTCGATGCGATACATCGACCCATGCCCTCGAGTACCGCTGCTTCGGGTCGGACATGATTCAAATAGACCTCATGAAATTCTATGGAGGTCGGATGTATAATATGAGACTTAATATGAATTTCCAGTGAAAAACTATATTTAGCGATAATTTAATAAGAATTAAGGTAGATTTACGGCGACTAACCGATGCGTGTCACCGCCGGTCGTACAATACGGCAGGAATTCTTTTCCGAACTCTGACTCGTGCCCTCGAGCGCGAAATTCTAGGGAGGAAATCCGTAGAGCTATTCATTTTGAACTCTTTTAAACAGTTTTCGAATATTCAATGTACGCTTTGAAACTCGCACCGCGTTCCATGATGCTAGCCATTTTTACACGAACCAAGCACGCACGCACATGGTCGGAAGTAGTTGGAACTAGTGACGTCGCTAGTTGGAACCGCCGCGCCACGCGAAGCGAAGGAGGCGTGTCAATCCGTTGAAAGTGTCAGATTTGCGCATGCGCAAGTTTCTAGGTCGGATGCCGAATCCAGCTCCGATGGTCGGTGCCGCAACCACTGCGTAAAAAATATTTTACTTAAAAAAATGGCCAATAACTGTAACATAAAAACTTCCTTGTGTAACAGTTGGTAGAGTTGTGTAACAGACACCAACCCCCCAGTAAGACAATTCTGATGAAACCAGATAGGATGAGGAAAGGATGACTAATGGACAGCGTTCTCCCCCCCTCTCTCTCTTCAAAAAGTTCTTTATTTTTAGATCAAAAACCCTGTTAAGTCCAAATGAACATACACCACGAATGACCTCATGGTAGTTGTTCATAACCTTCCACCACTGCCTTGGAAATACCATCTGGCTCATAAAATTCACTTGGATAACACTAGACGGTTACACCCTATTCATGGGCCACGGCAACATCAGTTTTTTCTTTTCTGCCAAGAATTCTTATTATTTAAATCCAAACTTACAACAGTCAGTTATTATTGGACACTTGTCTGTTACTGGTGTCGTTGCCCCAGTTTCTCAAAAAATAGTTTCATCCATTTTGGACACTATTGTTTTGAACAAGACGGTAAAAACCTTGCCAACTCGGCTTTCATTTAAAAACATGCATAAACATAGGGAAGTTCAGTTACTATTATCAAAAAAAATAAATAAATAAACTCACGCATATAGCAATTGAAATTTCAATCAAGAATTCAACTTCTGTGTAACCGGATTAAAATCAGCTGCATAAACAAGTTGAATGTTCTCATTGAACAAATGTTCAATTTAAAACATGACATGAACATACATTTTATTCTGATTTTAAATGTTTTCTCGCAGAATGCAATTTTTCCAAAATATAGCTTTGGACACTTTCGGACAGGAGGGTAAAAACCGGGGTTTTTACCTTCCCACTCTACATCACTAATGGCGTGTATTAAAAATAGTTTTAATAAAGTTTCATCAAGAAGTACCGGGGAGCAAATGCAAATGAGCAAGGCAACAGAAAACAATATTTTGATTTCTTTTTGCTGTTTCTATACTTGCCACATTATCACTTAAACAGCAATAAAACAAATAAATAACATCATAGTCTTAATAACTTCTCAGTTTATTCTTGAAAACATCCCTCCTGCTTCCTTTTTTTTCATTTTGGATATGACTAACCTAGATCGAGATTTTGAAATCCTGAAGTTAATCACTGAATTGCTTATACTTCTCCAATTATGACATTGAAAAGAAAGATTCTTTGGCTCACGATATGTTTCTTTCATAATTTCATCAAGTCTTTCCACAAAAAAATATTATTAACTGTGTAACACATACGTATGTATCAGTTTTACCAATTATTTTATATTTAGATTTAAAAAAAATGTCCATTCACTTCCTGTATTTTTTTGTAACATACTCAGTTTTAGGGTATTTACCCAGGCCTTGGGTAAATACCCAAAAAATATTTACCTACCCACTGGGTATTTACCCAATCCACATCACCAGATCCATGGCACAGAAAACGAATGGTACAACCTCGAAGTCACACATTTACCAGCAATAAGTAACAGAGTAAGCGAATACGGTCGGACGCCGATTTAACGAACCCCTTTTTAACGAATTCCCCGTTTTAGCGAATTTTTCTCATTCCCCGACTAAAACGAAGGCAAAAACCCCTATTTACCGAATAATAAACCCTGAATTAACTAATTATTTTAACAGCTGGAAAAAGTTTTGTTTTGTTGATTTGAGTTTAAAATATTGGAATGTTTTTCAAATGATATATCCATCTCGTGCGAAGCAGAAAATACTTTTGTTAAGACGACGGGCAAATGGGCTTCAATGAATAGCTATTCTGTTGCAGAAAGCGATAATGAAACTCTCATCAAAACTTTCTTTTTGCTTCACATGGAATGGAAACCGTAAAAATATATCTCATGCAGTTCGCTGTAATTGACACAGTATTTTCTTTTCTCCATAATGTCGAAGGAGGACTATTTCGAGTCTAGTATCGAGGAAATTTTTAAATTGTCAGTGGTAGTAGGGAAATAATGAGAGTTCTGCAACAGGAGGCGGTGTTGCGGTGTTAACACCGCCTCCCCCTCCCACTCTTCCTCCCACCGCCTCCTCCACTTCCTCCCCACCCCCTCCCGACCTTGGGGTTGACCCTCCCCACGACCGGGGCCGCCGCGAGAACCCGTAGAAGGTGACGAGGGTTTTTCCCGCGTTTTAGATATTTTTCCCGCGTTTTCGGACTTAGAATATTTTGAACTTGTTGTCATGGTATCCACAAAGTTTTTACTTTTTGGATGGCAACACTTGTTTGAGTTTCGGTTTTGGAATGGCAACACTTGTTGTCATGACAACCAGAGTTTTTAGTTTTCGGTTGGCAACACTTGTTGCTATGTTTTAACTTATGCTATGTTTAACGTCGGTGGCGCCATCTATTGAGAGGTTGATTTTTTATTTCCGGACTTTGAATATTTCTGCGAATTTAATTATTTTTATTTTTACAGAGTGTCGCTGCTGGGAATCGAACACACGATCTCCAAAAGGTCTTAGTAGCTGTCAGATTTAGACACGCGCAAACTGACCAAGCTACTAAGACCTGAGTGTAAGCACGTTAATTATCATCTCAATATAATTTTCACATGTGCTAAATGCTCGTGGCGTCATCTATTGAGACTTTGAAGATTTTCCGTGATTTTTTTGGACTTGGAAATTTTTTTTTTTTTTTTTAAATCTTCGTTTTTAGGGAATGGCAAAATGTCGCAACGCGTTTTCGCCTACCCGCGATTTCGCTCGTGAAAGGTTATGGAGCTATTTTTCGCAAAATTAATTTTTTTGTTTTAAGTTGATGGTCGAAGTTTTGTTTTTAGGGAATGGCAATATGTCACAGTTGTTTGTATAGCTACATGTGTTACTTTTTGACATATCATCCAAAAAGTTACTACTTTTAGGATGGCAATATATATTTTTTTTTATTTACAAAGATACTGGACTTAGTCGAATTTTCCTTGAGTTGGAACTTTAATTAGTGAAGTTTCATAAAAATAAATTTTAGTTTTAAGTTGATGGTCCCACCAAAACCAACCCGGTGTATTAAATCAATACACCCCATCAACTTTTTTTTTTTTTAATTAGTCTGCCGATGCATAACAATTCACCTAATTTAGAATACGAATAAGTTACCAAAGAATATGCCGAAACAAAATTTCCTGAAATAAAATTTTCCGAAATAAAATTTTCTGAAATAAACTTTTCTGAAATAAAATTTTCTGAAAGATTTTCACTTCTACAGTCCGTTTAAAATATACTCACAAACAGACGACTTCTTCTTCACGCTGTTGACTTCACACACACACACACACACACACACACACACACTTATTCCTCTTCATGGTTTTTCTTACCTCTCTTCCCGTTGTCAACTTCTCATTCACATTATCTCTCTTAATAATTCTGAAATAAAATTTCTAACAACGTGCAATTGTAGTGCGCGTGAACATATGTGAGAATATCAAACACTCACATTCAATTCATCACACACATTAATTTATGTACAATACTATGTAAGGTTATCAAACATTCAATTTAAGACACTATAATATAAATACATTTGGGACTTTTGGCGGATCATAATTAAGAGTTTCAAGCAATTCACTCATTAAATAATCATTTCCTGACACCTGGAGATTTCATTCAGGGCGTCATAGACCGAGGGGTTTTTTGATGCCCAGGTATCAGTCCCCTTCCTCGGCTCGACCAGGAAATCATAAATCACAAAACATGCATTCATTCAATCACTCACGCATGCATTCATGCATTCACTCATTCATTCATTCACTCATACAAACATATTAAATACAATGATATATACAACATTATATTCAAAAATATTTACACAAGCAAAAAGTGGCCAAAAATAAAAAGCTGCATCTGAAAAGTAAAGGAATTAAAACATAATGAAAAATCAGCTGCCAATGCTAAAAGGAAAAAAAAATCATTAATCACAAGAATACACTAAGGTACCTTTTAAAAAATAAAAATAAAAAAAAAAATAAAATAAATTAAATCAAAAATAAAAAAAATTAAATCAAAAATTTAAAAAAAAATAAATCAAAAATTTAAAAAAAAAATCAAAAAATAAAATAAATCAAAAATAAAATAAATCAAAATAAAAAGAAAAAAAAATAAAATTAACGTTTAAGTTGAAAAATCATTAAGTTAAATGGCCATAAGAGAAAAAAAAGAGCTCATCCTCTCTCTCATTCACTTAATATTCTTCAAATTTCTTCAATTTATATTGCATTTTCTTCAAATATTATGTACATCTATTGGTTTTCCTATTGTTTTTTAAATCTTCAAAATGCGTCATTTTCTTCTCCTAGTAGTTTGCATTTTTTTTTTTTTTTTTTTTCATTCTTCACAAAATTTCAGTATTCTTCAAATTATATACTTATGATGAATATTTACAGATAGATATATACAATGATACACTAACTCAGGGGTTTGGAATTGAACGATGGCCATATGCAAGTGAATTCACTCCGTCGGGTAGTAGATATCGCTTATCATCGTACGGGGAGAGAGCTGTCTTATTCACCCTCTGCGTGAATATTCGGTGATTCTCGCTCCCTATTCTCGACGCTTCCTCTCTTGTACTCGTCACGCTTTTCAGGCATTCTAAATAGTCGGCGTGTTTTATTCGATGCTTCACAACATGTCTTGCAACACCCTTTGCGGTCTTTTTTTCTTCTTCTGCTGACCTGATTGAATACATTTTTGCTCTAAGACCGACAAATTCTTCAATAATGGTCCCATTCATCTCGTCTTTAAAGCATCCTATTTTTTTTTTATTTGCTTCGCTAAAAAGCGGGTGAGTCTTCGGGTAGTCTGAGGTGTCGTAGAGGTGTAGATGCTGACTCATTTCAGCGTATAGGTCCGGGCATTCAATCAAATACAAAAAAGAATCTGTATCCGTGTACAAAAGCTCAGCCCTCTCCCCATACACCTGTACAATATGCTGATAATGAAATTCAAACATTAATTTTTTACTTAACTCCAGAATTACAAAGCCGACATACAAAGGACGGTTGAGTAGAATATTCGTCTTCACCCTCTCTACCCCTACTAATTCTTCCGTGAAAATTTTAAACGTTTTAAAACTTGGAGATGCCACCATCTTCTTAGCACGCCGATCATTGTGTACCAACTGTATATCCACTCGGTTCCGCAAATTCTCCATGGTTTTGCCATACACCGAATTATTGAGAAGTTTGAAAAAGTCCTTTTCAAAGGAATTGGTGGCATTTTTTCTCTTCTCTGTGTTAAATTCAATGTACGGCTTCAACCAAGCTTTCTGTCTGAAGGATAATGCCTTATGCACTTTCTTTAGTCGGAGACCGAGTGACAGATATAATTTCAAATTTCGATGGTATACAACATACTTCTCCTTATTCATCAAATTAGGTACTAATTTTTCACATTCGTGAAAGTTGTGACTATGTAATTTTCTTAAAATTTCCTTCGCTGTGGGGGACAACATATCTTCGGTTATTTTAACCGATTCGGGGCAAAGAGGGTAGGAGTTGTGAATTTCATGTAATTTTTCATCGTAGATTAAATCCACCTCAAATACATATCCCATGTCACCGCCCGAAGGAATGGCTTTGATCCAATCTTCGGTCACATGAGTTACGTCCATCCATTTGAATTCACCGTAGGGTAGTGGTTGACTCATCGCCCATCCGTACAAATTATTTGCATCTAAATAAATAATGTACTTGGATGGGCTGGATGGATCATAATTTGCCATATATTTGTTATTGGCAACAGCATGTCTCTTACTAACCATTGAAATGCCCCCTCGAATGCCACGTTCAATAAATAAGTGCATATCAATGTCCGTGAACAATTCGAGAGGTTGCTGTGTCATCTTCAGACACGCTTGCCATGCCAGACCAGGGGCGGTGTACATGTTTGGGGGGTCTAAGGAGTAATATTTTCTACACAGCTCGCGAAAACGTTGGAAGACATCGCAGAGTTGATATACGTCGGAGGCAACATATAAATCATGATAGTCACCGAGATTCTTCAGCCCAAATTTCTCCCAAACAGTTTTCGCATGACTATAATCTTCATCACTGATGTGACTGTCCGTCAAACTGCTAAAAAATGCAGATTTTGGTGGGAGTGCCTCTTCATTAAATCTCCGCATTGAATCCATGTACTCGTATGGATAGACCCCCTTCCGTAATAAGAGGTGGATTTTATCCACAGGCATATATCTGGCCAAAGTATGAAAATCACCCTGAGTTAGGTTGCTCACTAGCTTCTCCAGCGAAGTTGGTAAGAACTGAAAGCTGTCTAAAAACACAAGCTTCACCTTTTCCCCTCGTTTCTCCCCTCTAGGCGCAATCGAGAAGGAGATATACTTTTCCATGTTTGTCGGAATCACCTCGTATTCATAATCCTTAAATGCGCCTAAGGTATTCACGATGTGATGAGCATCGTAATTTTTAAGGTTATGAAATATAACAGGGATCATTTTCCGCAAACGGAATTTCAAATTGCATTGGTTGTGTGCAGCGCCACGATATTTCCCAGAGAGATGATCATGATCGCGAACTCTATCAGAACCTAATCTTCCCTGGCAAATGTGACATGACGCTGCAGATTTGAAATCTTGTTCTTCTTGAGGGGAAAGGGACATGGGCTTGACATCCATCATTTGTTCCGCAATTTCGCCCCGCTCATCCAGCAAATTTTCAACAAAATGTGTGGCCGCGTCGGAACCCCGATATACGGTGATAGGCTTCACAGCTTTTCCATCGGGGCCGACAACAACATAGGCGTAGCCGCAAGCTTCATGACGTGCCACATTTTCCGTATAGGATGTTGTATCTGAGGGTGTTGTTGAATGCAACGGGACGATAATAGACTCAAAGTCCGCGTAGATAACATAGGGGAGTGTATGCTGAAAATTAATATTTTCAAATTTCAAAATATTTTTCCCCTTTTCGGGTAATTTTACCCTTTGCGGACTCAAGTCTTTGCAGAACTCGTGATGATCTTTCAATAATTGTTCGCTGGAGAAACGATGCAGGCAGCGGTAACAAATATGACATTTTCCATTATGTTTGGAGAAGCTGGATATAAGACGTGACATGTCTCGGATGAGACAGTAGTGTTGTGCCTCCTCATTAGCAATCAGCAGCAGGTTGATACAGTCCGTGTCTTCCCGTTTTGAGATGTAAAGTGGAAATATTTCGGCTTCTTCTTCTTCGCAGCCGAAAACATTGATCCGAAGATCATTCATCTTCTCCACTGCAGGAATTTTGGTGAGGGGGACCGGAAATTCCACCCCCTCCATCTTGATGCTGCATTCATGTTGTGTGTAGTGGGACACACGATGTGGCTGATCCTCTCGAGAAATGTTCATCTTGTGTGCTAGCAAGCACCACACCAAACACTTGTTATCTTCATTTTGAATATTCAATACCGCTTTCTTTGCCTGCATCTTACTAGTGAGCGGGATGTAACTTCTTCCAGCCAATGGCGCATATTTGGCAGCTGTCACTTCCACGTGAATGACGTGATCCAGGGTCCACCCCGATCCTAGCTTTAGAAATGCCTCAAAAGTGCTTTCCACCTTGGTAAAGGCTTCCTCCAGATGCTCAGGAATGGTATGCTCTACAAGCTCAATTTGCGTAACACTGCCGAAGTAATGGGTGATAATTTGTCTTTCACCATTCTCCATTCTTCGAGAGAGCTGCGCCTTCATTATGATTCTCCACTTTAGAGCATTTTTTTCCCGTATTTCACCGACGAGAACATCTAAAATTTGTGGTCTTAACTCCCCAAGGCTCATCTTCACATCTTCGGCATTTTCTTTTGATGGGAATAATTTTTCAGTGGAAAAAACATCTAAGGCTGTCCGCCTTGTTTTCCTAAATTTCTTAGCTGGGGTGGAACCCTGATCCGCAGCCTTGCGCTTTGATGGACCCGCAGTATGTGAAACTCTCACATGCTGCAGCAAATTCGACTTTCGATTAAATTTTTCTCCACATTGGAGGCACTTGTGAATAGGCTCTCCATGAGCCGCACGTTCATGCCTCCTCAGATTGTCCAATCTTGTGAAGCTCATGTCGCAATCTTTACATTTTAGTGTGGCAGCAGCAGGTGCTGAAGCATGAGTCAGCATATGGCGAGTCAAATCGGAGTTACGGGTAAATCCTTTACCGCACTCATCACACGAAAATGGCTTTACAGTTAAATGCGTCTTCAAATGCCTAGTAAGAGCATCCTTCCTCGAGAAAGTCTTATTGCATGTTGGACAGACCTATCAAAAAAAAATCTCTCTTAGAATCGAGCTTAGTCAAAAGCAAAGTATTTCCTCAAAATCTATTTTTTTTTTTTTTTCAGAAAATCAAGCTTTAACTATAAAGCAAAGTTTTCCCTCAAAATCTATTTTCAGAACTATTCAATCTCCGTTTATTCAAACTAATGTTTGACGATAGTCTCACGAAAACCTATTCCTAACAAATCATAAAACGAAGACCTATTTCTAACTCTGTAAAACCCTATCTCCTATCAAATCAATAATCACTTACCACAAACACAAACCTGAAAATTCTAGCAAATTCTCAAAAATAATCTAACACAGTATACATTTCATAATAAAACATGGTATCGTGAATCTGAAAAAAAATACAATTCCCAAAATAACACATAATAAAATATACAATCACATCCTGTAAAAACACATGAAAATACAGTTTTCCAAAATAAAAAAAATAAAAAAAAAAAAACATATACCTAAATATACAATTTAAAATATATTCTTAAAACTCGCAAGAATTGGAAAGCGTAGCTTTAACTTTCAGTAGTTTTGTTTATCAACAAAGTGGAGACATTTTTCCGGACATTGCATTCGAAAGTGCAGTGCATTTTACGCGTCATTGGATTCCAAAGTAAGCATTGTGGGGAGATATTTACGGTCAATGAATGTGAGAGAGAGAAACGCTGCAGGGGGCTGACTCATTCAACTTTCGCTGCGCTTATCATTGTTAAGAAAGGATTGCATTCAAAAAGAGAATTTTTTCACAAAGAGAATTTTACAATGTTACGAAAAGTGAATTTTACAATGTTTTCGCAAAGAGAAATTACGATTATTGCTTAAACTTGTAAATAATTTTTCTGACGCAAAATTCTGTTTACGAATTTTAAATACTAGTTATAAACATAAACTTTTCTTAAGAGAATAATTTTTTATATCTTACGATTTTAATTTTTTTTTAATATAAATATTTTCAAACATGAAAATAATTTCTCAAACACTCAAAATAATTTTTTCCTCAAAACTTTAAAAAAGTATAAAAAAATTATTTTTTATATCTTGTGATTTCATTTTTTTTCCAACATAAATATTTTTAACTACTTGTAAATAATTTTTTCATTAAGCAAAATTTTTCTTAAGTGAATAATTTCTCAAACAATCAACTTTAAAAATTTCAAATAAATTTTTCTTAACAATAATTTTTTCAAACAATTTTTTTTTCTATCATAATTTTTTTCTTAAGTGAATAATTTTTTCCCAACAATAATATTTTCAAACAATTTTTTCATAAACTCACGATTTCAATCAATGTAAAGTTATCAAACATTTTTTCTCAAACTTTAAAAAAAGTAAACAAATACATTCACATTTTTTTTTTTTTTCGATCATAAATTTTTCTAACTGCATGTAAATTAATTTTCAAAAAGTAAAGTTTTCTTCAAACTAACAAAATATTTTTTCAAAAAAGCAATTTTTTTTTTTTTTCTAACGCGAAATTCCTTTTACAAACTGTAAATAAATTTTCCTCAGTGATAAAAAGTAATTCAACTTGTGAAAAACATAACTAATTTTTTTTTTCTTTATCTTAAGATTTCAAGCATTTTTTTTTTTTTTCAAAAATATAGTTGATATAAGTTATAATTGACCACTTGTAAAACATAAATATAATTCCTCTCCAAATAATACATTTCAAAAAATATGTTTTTGTCATTCACGAGTCTAAATACATTGCAATTTTGCCATCATTCACAAAATATGTGCTTAAATTAAAAATCTTGTTCCCTTCGCTTTATCAACAAAGTGAAACTTAAGCTCTGAACATTGTGGAGAGAGAAGAAAGCGCGATTTCGCTGTTCGTTTGTTTGTATACAAGGGGTTGGGGGAAGGAACGATTTCCACGCCTGACTGACTTTTCGGAAACATGTTTACAAAAGGATTTGTTACAAAGCTTTTGAAAACGGTGAATCGTTTCACTTCTATCTACTCGCGCAAACATTTCTTTAGCATACACTGTTTCTTGAATGAATAATTATTTTAATTGAAAATTTATAATTATTTTAATTGAAAATTTTCTTTTAAAATTAGCAAAAAAAAATTTTTTTCTGAATTGTAAATATTTTTTCAAAACCGGATAATTTTTTCAAAACAAATAAGTTTCAAAAATAATTTCTCAAACAATTTTTTTTTCTTAAACTTTCAAAAAGTAAACAAATAAATTTTTATATCTTGCGATTTCATTTTTTTTTTCTTCCGAATTGTAAATAATTTTTTCTCAAACAATTTTCTTATCAATAATATTTTCAAACTTGTAACCAAGCCAATTTTTCTCTCAACTTACAAAAAGTAACCAATTAATTTTTCAAAACGTAAAATTTTTTTTTCTTTTGCAAAATAATTTTTAAACTAACTAATTTTTTTTTTTCTCAAACGAATAAAATAATTCTTCATTAAGCGAAACTTTCTCAAACAAAAATTGTTTTTCACTATGTGAAATAATTTTTCTAACATAATTTTTTAAGGCATACAAAATATTCTAACATGTAAAGTTTTTTCTCTGACTTTGAAAAAAAAAAAAAAAAGTAAACAAATACATTCCCAACTTTTCTCTCATCAATTTCTCAAACTAGTAAACAAAATACATTTTTTTTCCCCAACCTGAAAACACATAAATACATTTTCCCAATCCAAAATGTTTTAAAACACATGATACTATGTTTCAGACACTATAATGCAAGTTACGGTAAACTAAAAGTGACAGTATTTTTTTTTTTTTTCTTTTCTATTAAACAACACTTATAAATTCTTTTTTTAACTTGTAAAAAGATTTTTACTTATGATAAGATTTTTACTTATAACAATCAAAAAGATTTTAATCTGTTACGAAATTTTTTTTTTTCTATTTCACAATCAAAAAATATTTTTACTTGTAATGAGCAATTAAAAGCAGTTAATGTCTGAAATGTAATATCATCGAAATGCAAAATAGACTTACATGAGCAGACTTCGGTTCAGAGGAGACATCAGGAGCGGGCATTGCAGTTTGAGCAACAGGAGCTAGTGCGATACTGGGTCGTGGGACTCCGCTGGATCCAGCCTGTTTTCAAAATAATAAAAATAATAAATATATATTCAACAAAAATACGGTTACATATATGATGACAATAATTAATATGAATTAATACTTACAATTGGTGCAAATCCAGGAGGAGGCATAACAACAGCGGGCTCCAACATGGATGTGGGGACATTTGCCATAATCGCGTCCCATTCCGCTTCATCAACTCCAAAGTCTATGAACTGCAAAAAGAATACATTGGTTATTGGACAATAAATGAAGAACAATTAAAAATGAATTATAAAACTAAATTAAATTAATTAGTTAAGAAAGTAAAGTTAAATTGAATTAAGAATTGTAAATCAATTACTAAGTTAAAGTGAATTAAAGTTAAAATAAATTGCAAAGTTAAAATTAATTACAAATTAAATACAAAATTAAACTTACGTTAGATGCAGAAGAGGAGGTGGTGTTTCCCTTGTTGAATTCCATTAGTGCTATGAATAATTGGTATGATAGTCAATACTTAAAATAAAAAAGCCTAAAAACAGCTTAAACTCCAAAGAAAGGAACGAAAAAGCACAAGGCAAGAGCCAAAGCTAAAGATGAGAACGTCTGGTTATGGCGAAGCAAAACGCAGAAGTGACCAATTTTCGAAATTTTGTTAAGAGTGTGGAAGAAGTGACGTCAATTTAATTAGCCAATGAACTTAAATTCATTAATCAAGACTGTGTGACATTGCTGAATCCCAACCAATAAAGGATCTTTAAAGTGACATCATTGATTCTGACCAATTAAAATTAGTTCACGTTTCTCATACGTCACGACAAATCTTTAGCCCTCTGATCGTCCCGAGGTTATGATTCATTCAAATCTCGTGATTTTGAAGTTCTTATCTTCCTCCCCTTTGACCACTTGTGGTTTTCGAACCACGAGAGTTCCATGATTCACTTATAAGATGAGATCAAAAGACAAACGACGTTGTTGTGGTGAATGCTAAGAGTCACTGTTAGAAAAACGTTTCATAGTAAAGGTTTTAATGACAAATGTTTATTCACAGATAAATTGATGTCATGAAAACTTTAAACAGTAAGATAAAACAAAGATAGACGTTGTGGTCATGAGAAAATGATTACACTATTTAATCAAAAGGGCTACAAGTCCAATGTCCTTACTCTACTACTAAGTATAAAGTGTTTTCGCCAGCCTTTGTAAATCTCACAAGCTTCTCAGTTCTTTTTTTTTGTGCTGAATATACGTTTGCAGAAGTTGAGACGCTATGGAATCAAATTGCCCTCTGATGGTAAGCGACATCCCTGACCATATGTTTCATCTTGGAGGTTTAACGTTTGCTCTTGTGAATAATTATAAAGACCATACCCGAGTGCACATACGCAAATTTATGCGCGAAAATCCTCACAGTAGAAAACTTCTTGCTACATCGCAAGGTGTTAGTATTAGTGCCAAAGTTTGGCATTACTTCATGCTGGATCTAGAGAGTATCCTGAACGAGCCGGATGAATCCATGAAGGTATTCTGCAAAGACTTATGTGTTTGGAAAAACGAATCCAATGGCCCCATAATGCTACAGAGGATGTTCACGAAGAAAGATGGAAGTCTCCAATTTGTCCCTGAGTGTGTTACCCTTGAACCTCTCCAAGTTTCGGAGTTGTTGAAATATGCTTCGGACGTTAGTTACCTGTTACAGAAATCCCTGCTATCTTACCAGCTGGCAAAACATGCCTCTAAATTGTTAGAAAACTCTCCCCCGGCTTCCTTCTCCCATACAGTCTTGATGGAGACACTATTGCGGTGTCTTCACGAGGAAATATCTCGCAACATCAGAAAACTTTCTGCTGAGAAATGTGACGGCTGCCGCTTCATGATGGGGAACCAGCTAGCTTGTTCGTGTTTAAACTCTGGTTTTGAAACCTTGTTTAGGGACAATGGACTTTTGGCCTATTACTTAATAGACTGGATAAACTTCTCCAAAGTGTTTGTAGATGCATGTAAAAATATCCCTTACTTTGTGAACATTGATGCCAGTTTTTTTGAAAAAATTAATTTTAGTGAAGTATTCAATGCATTGAAAGTGTTGTATGTAAAAGATGATCCCTGTAATGTAACGATGGGATATCTATCATAAGTTTTCTTTTGTTATCTGCATGTTTTTTCTGTTATTTTTAGATATTTATGTTTGAATAAACATATATACCGCTGTCTTTAAAATTGTAGGTCGCAAAACTTTCGTTCGAAACATCTAAGCAGTGAAGTTTATTATTTTTTTAACTGTGAACTTAAATGAACTTGCATGTAAAATTTCACAATCGGTTTGGATATCTGACAAGACGATGCGAAAAATCAATTTTGAATATTTTAAAAGTGTGAACATCTATCTGAAAGTACTTTCATTATTATTAGTAATGTGTATGTTAAAATTAATGTATTTGGTTCAATTTCTCTGTTTTTATTTGTATGTATTTTCAACTATGACAATTTATTTTATACATTTTGTTTTTTAAATAATAGTTTGAGAAAAAATATTATATGAATAAAACTATTTAAAGACTTAGAAGAAACGCTAGAATGAAATCATTTGAGAAAATGTTTTCCTTCCATTGTGTGTATGTGTGAAAGAGAGAGAGAGAGAGAGAGAAGTTCTTATCTTCCTCCCCTTTGACCATTTGTGGTTTTCGCGTGTTCACTGATGCGTGAATTCGTTGACGCATACGGAGAAAGACTAACGTTTCAAAAGGAGGGGAATGTTTATTTTCGGAAGGGGAATCGTAAAAAGTTGCATTTCATTTCAGCACATTTTAAAGGGACTTGTGATTTTTAGCACTTCTAGAGTCCTTCTTTGATTTTTTTTTTTTTTTTTTGAGAAAATTTTATTTCAGGAAATTTTATTTAAGAAAAATTTTATTTCAGGAAATGATTTGACATATTCCAAATTAGCTGCATTGGTATGCATCGGCTGATGAAAAAAAAAGTTGATGGGGTGTATTTGATACACCGGGCTGGTTGGTGGGACCATCAACTTAAAACAAAAGTTTATTTTCAATCTTAAAGATCCTATTTCACTCTGTAAAAATAAAAATAATTAAATTCGCGAAACTTTGGTTGTGTTGACAACCATTCGTCGAAATTATTCAAAGTCCGAAAAAAAAAATCACCGAAAGAATGATAAATATAACAGAGTTGGGATTTATTTTTACAAGTATAATAAATGCATGAAAATAATAAAATGACAGTGTAAACGATTAATAACGCGATTAAAACATAACTCATGAAAATGTATAAATCATATTGAATATTAAAGCTGATTGGTACTATGAAAAAAAAAAAGTTTTGTGAAAAATATTTAAAGTTTGAAAACGCTCGAAAATAATCAAAAGAACGAAAGACGTCGAATTAGTCTAAGATCTGAATGTTAAAAAATATTCGAACTCTAAAATGAATAATCAAATTCATGAAAAATAATCCAAGTTCATAAAGCATTGAAATAATCAAAAAATAATTAAATTCGCGAAACTTTGGTTGTCTTGACAACCATTCGTCGAAATTATTCAAAGTCCAGAAAAAAATACTCAAAGTCACGATAGATGGCGCCATGTGCATTTACCTCATGTGAAAATTATATTGAGATGATAATTAACGTGCTTATACTCAGGTCTTAGTAGCTTGGTCAGTTTGCGCGTGTCTAAATCTGACAGCTACTAAGACCTTTTGGAGATCGTGTGTTCGATTCCCAGCAGCGACACTCTGTAAAAATAAAAATAATTAAATTCGCAGAAATATTCAAAGTCCGGAAATATCTCAATAGATGGCGCCACCGACGTTAAACATAGCATAAGTTAAAACATAGCAACAAGTGTTGCCAACCGAAAACTAAAAACTCTGGTTGTCATGACAACAAGTGTTGCCATTCCAAAACCGAAACTCAAACAAGTGTTGCCATCCAAAAAGTAAAAACTTTGTGGATACCATGACAACAAGTTCAAAATATTCTAAGTCCGAAAACGCGGGAAAAATATCTAAAACGCGGGAAAAACCCTCGTCACCTTCTACGGGTTCTCGCGGCGGCCCCGGTCGTGGGGAGGGTCAACCCCAAGGTCGGGAGGGGGTGGGGAGGAAGTGGAGGAGGCGGTGGGAGGAAGAGTGGGAGGGGGAGGCGGTGTTAACACCGCAACACCGCCTCCTGTTGCAGAACTCTCATTATTTCCCTACTCACCC